>NW_011494950.1:4351647-4353087 GCF_000754665.1 Bison bison bison | reverse complement strand
ACCCCCAAAAAAGATGTCCTTTTCATTATAGGGGACTGGAATGCAAAAGTAGGAAGTCAAGAAACACCTGGAGTAACAGGCAAATTTGGCCTTGGAATACAGAATGAAGCAGGGCAAAGGCTAATAGAGTTTTGCAAGAAAATGCACTGGTCATAGCAAACACCCACTTCCAACAACGCAAGAGAAGACTCTACACATGGACATTACCAGATGGTCAACACCAAAATCAGATTGATTATATTCTTTGCAGCCAAAGATGGAAAAGCTCTATACAGTCAACAAAAACAAGACCAGGAGCTGACTGTGGCTCAGATCATGAACTCCTTATTGCCAAATTCAGACTGAAATTGAAGAAAGTAGGGAAAACCACTAGACCATTCAGGTATGACTTAAATCAAATCCCTTATGATTATACAGTGGAAGTGAGAAATAGATTTAAGGGCCTAGATCTGATAGAGTGCTTGATGAACTATGGACAGAAATTCGTGACATTGTACAGGAGACAGGGATCAAGACCATCCCCATGGAAAAGAAATGCAAAAAAGCAAAATTGCTGTCTGGGGAGGCCTTACAAATAGCTGAGAAAGAAGAGAAGCAAAAAGCAAAGGAGAAAAGGAAAGATATAAGCATCTGAATGCAGAGTTCCAAAGAATAGCAAGAAGAGATACGAAAGCCTTCTTCAGCGATCAATGCAAAGAAATAGAGGAAAACAACAGAATGGGAAAGACTAGAGATCTCTTCAAGAAAATTAGAGATACCAAGGGAACATTTCATGCAAAGATGGTTGCGATAAAGGACAGAAATGGTATGGACCTAACAGAAGCAGAAGATATTAAGAAGAGATGGCAGGAATACACAGAAGAACTGTACAAAAAAGATCTTCATGACCCAGATAATCACGATGGTGTGATCACTCACCTAAAGCCAGACATTCTGGAATGAAAAGTCAATTGGGCCTTAGAAAGCATCACTATGAACAAAGCTAGTGGAGGTGATGGAATTCCAGTGGAACTATTTCAAATTCTGAAAAATGATGATGTGAAAGTGCTGCAGTCAATATGCCAGCACATTTGGAAAACTCAGCAGTGGCCACAGGACTGGAAAAGGTCAGTTTTCATTGCAATCCCAAAGAAAGGCAATGCCAAAGGATGCTCAAACTACCGCACAACTGCACTCATCTCACATGCTAGTAAAGTAATGCTCAAAATTCTCCAAGCCAGGCTTCAGCAATATGTGAACCGTGAACTTCCTGATGTTTAAGCTGGTTTTAGAAAAGGCAGAAGGAACCAGAGATCAAATTGCCAACATCCGCTGGATCATGGAAAAAGCAAGAGAGTTGCAGAAAAACATCTATTTCTGCTTTATTAACTATGCCAAAGGCTTTGACTGTGTGGATCACAATAAACTGTGGACAATTCTGAAAGAGATGGGAATACCCTG
>NW_011494950.1:4350559-4351435 GCF_000754665.1 Bison bison bison | reverse complement strand
TATCAATAACCTCAGATATGCAGATGACACCACCTTTATGGCAGAAAGTGAAGAGGAATTCAAAAGCCTCTTGATGAAAGTGAAAGTGGAGAGTGAAAAAGTTGGCTTAAAGCTCAACATTCAGAAAACGAAGATCATGGCATCCGGTCCCATCACTTCATGGGAAATAGATGGGGAAACAGTGAAAACAGTGTCAGACTTTATTTTTCTGGGCTCCAAAATCATTGCTGATGGTGACTACAGCCATGAAATTAAAAGATGCTTACTCCTTGGAAGGAAAGTTATGACCAAACTAGATAGCACATTCTAAAGCAGAGACATTACTTTGCCAGCAAAGGTCCATCTAGTCAAGGCTATGGTTTTTCCAGTGGTCATGCATGGATGTGAGAGTTGGACTGTGAAGAAGGCTGAGCACTGAAGAATTGATGCTTTTGAAGTGTGGTGTTGGAGAGGACTCTTGAGAGTCCCTTGGACTGCAAGGAGATCCAACCAGTCCATTCTGAAGGAGATCAGCCCTGGGATTTCTTTGGAAGGAATGATGCTGAAGCTGAAACTCCAGTACTTTGGCCACCTCATGCTAAGAATTGACTCATTGGAAAAGACTCTGATGCTGGGAGGGATTGGGGGCAGTAGCAGAAGGGGAGGACAAAGGATGAGATGGCTTGAATGGCATCACTGACTCGATGGACGTAAGTGTGAGTAAACTCTGGGAGTTAGTGTTGGACAGGGAGGCCTGACGTGCTGCGATTCATGGGGTCGCAAAGAGTTGGACACGACTGAGCGGCTGAACTGAACTGAATAGACAAAAGAAATGATCAGGACTATAGTTTTGGCAGATTCTGGAAATGCTCACCAGCATCTACTTTTCCTCTGGGT
>NW_011494950.1:4345674-4350459 GCF_000754665.1 Bison bison bison | reverse complement strand
TTTCCTCTGGGTATGTGACCTGACTACATTTCTCAGTTGCCCTGGAGTTTAAGAGAATCCAAATGGCTACTCCATGTTAACAGGATTTGGGTAGTGATGGGTATCATTTCAGTTTATATGATTAAGATTCTTATTCTCTCTCCTCATCTAAGGGTCTGAAGCACAAGGCTCAGTGAATATCCATGACATTTTTTAGAGATGACAGAGGCACCACATGGAAAGAGTTGTTTCTGCCCAACTGTATAATGCAAAGAATGAACTCCCTCCCACCCAACCCCCCCCACCCCCACTCCTAGTGATCTGCATTGACTGTGCTATAAGTGAGAATTTTATTAAAGTTTGTGAAAGTTATTTAATGTAGCATTTAGCTTACAGTAGCAAAATTCTAGCAAGAGGATTTCAAAGATTCAGTCAGTAATAAACAGACCATAAAAAGTGAGTATGGTCAAAAAACCACAGCTAAGAATAAAGGAAGCAACTATACAGAAATGCAAAAAGCAAAACAAAACAAAAGATGAAAATAGATGTCACAGACTATAGAAATACAAAGACATTACCAGTGAAACCAATGTATGCTGTCACTTGAAAAACATTTGCAGACAGTAACATGGAGCTAATGCTAAAAGCTAAAGTCAGTTATATTACAAATACAGTCTAAAATTTACTGTAAAAATTGCATGTTTAAGGAGCTAACATAAAGGAGAATATAGAAATTCTATGTATTTTTCTTTTCTTTTCCCAATAATTTTGTATATAAACACTTCAGAGCTTCAAAAAACTAAGAACACTTAAGTTTAGATTACAGTAAAACATAGTTTTTATTGCTACTCACCTACCTGCCACCTCTCCTTTCCTTCATCCACTTCCCAGAGAAACTTAGTAAAGAAAACAATGTTTGTGGTTAAAAACTTAAGACATTGTAAGAAAAAACAGAGCTGTAAAAAATATAGGAAAAAACATTTTTAAGCCATAGTTTTACATCAGAAAAATAAAAGAAGATCACACTTTAAGTACTCCACCAGCATATTTACAAAACTGAGTTTAGGACTAATTGCCACCAGCATATTTACAAAACTGAGTTTAGGACTAATCAGTGCGTGACTGTTTTCACTTCCCTTTCTCTTCAGGTTCTTCCTCTCCACAAGCCAAAGAGACCCTGTGAATGTGTTTGCCTTGTTTTTGTTACTACTGCTAGGGGGAGTATTCACTCGTTTTTCTGCTTTTTACAAAACAAATTTTTTTTTTATTTCTGGACACCTGCTTGCGACCTGCTTGTCGTGATTACCATTTCCCACTAGGGCCCCAGAACGCAGAGTGACTTACATGTTCGAGATGGAGTGAGAGAATCAGGCACAGTCGTTGGTGGTTTCCATTACTAAACCCCATTCCCTCAAGCCCAGGGTTTACCTTTGTTTATACAACTGGTGCTTCCCTTCCTTCTTACAGAGAACCTTAAAACAGACACTGAAAGCCCAGACTTTCTTTCCTCCATCTTCCATTAAGTGTTCCAAGGATATTTGCTTTGCCTAATGTTTCTCTTAACCTCTAGACTTAAGCTCCTGATTCTTATTCCTCATAATTTTTAAAATGAAAAACTTAAGACTGGTTGAAGAATGAAACACACATGGGAATGAGTTCCAGTGTACTAGCATACACAATGTCAAAACTGGAAATAATCATGCTGCTGCTGCTAAGTCGCTTCAGTCATGTCTGACTCCGTGCGACCCCATAGATGGCAGCCCACCAGAGACTAGGAAATCAACCATGAATGTTCATAGGAAGGACTGATGTTGAAGCTGAAGCTCCAATATATTGGCCACCTGATGCAAAGAGCTGAGTCGCTGGAAAAGATGCTAACTCTGGGAAAGACTGAGGGCAGGAGAAGAAGGGGGCAGCAGAGGATGAGATAGTTGGATGGTATCACCAACTCAATGAACGTGAGTTTGAGTAAACTCCACGAGATGGTAAAAGACAAGGAAGCCTGACATGCTGCTGTTCATAGGGTAGCAAAGAGTCAGACACGACTTTGTGACTGAACAAGTCAGTGCTGATTCTAAATGGTGGATTAATGTGTGAATGCTTTTTATTATTTTTTGGATGTTTTTAAATTACAGAAATAGTTTGTAATAATTTAAGACAAATCACATGTTCATTAAGGAAGACTCTTCTTATAAAAATTATGAACAATTAATAAAATGTTAATTAGTTTGATATTTTGCTCATGCCCTTTGTGTTAGGATTCACCTACAAAACGTGGATATACCTTTAAAATTGGAGCAGAAAATTTGTACCTAGAAAATTTGATTCAACATTGTATTTACACATGGCAGTCAAAGCTATAGGAATAAAATATGGTAGAATATTTGACCAATTTGAACAAAGACAAAATTGAAATAATTGGATTCATCATAGTTGTGAAATAGCTAGTTGATGTAGAAAAACAAAAAACAAAGAGACTGTTCTTTCTGGCCGTCATCTGACCTGTCTTGGACATGCTATTCCTATTCACTCTAACATTAAAAGAAATGCAGGATATAATTACTTAATTTTCCATTTTGATTATATGTCACTTATCTATCCACAAAAACAAAAGTATGTTCATCTCAAATTGGTATAGAGGTATAATGGAGAATGGACAATATTTGCAACATGGGTTGTCATGAATATTTTAAGTTAATAGTAAATTTTATTTAATTATGGTAAATGAGCCTTTCAAGTTCAGATTGCACAGTATCCTTACCTAATTTGTTTGAGAGAAGAGCATAGTAATGTTTTCTTTCAGAGTTAGATGTGGAGTTTCCAGAGGAAGAAATTTTATATAGTCTTGTATTTCACACTCTTGAATATCATAATAACTAGAATCCATGTGTAACTATAATTACACCAAACTAAGAAAAAAGAGGAAGAAAATATAAATCCTTATTAGGTAATGAAATATTCAGATAATTAAAGCAAAGATGTCTTTCCTCCTGAATGAGTTTAGCTGCTTATTTACTTTACCTTTCACTTGCCTTTTAAAGTAAATACTGAAATAATTCTAATATAATATAAATTTGTGTCATTTATTTTTCTCAGTCTAATTTCACACTGAGGAGAATTTTCAAAACTACTTGGCACGCACTGTTAGTAAAGAAGATGCAGAACATCAAAACCAGAATTCAACTCTGATTTTTCTTATAAAACAAAGTCTTTCAAATCTTTGCATATTGCATTTGTTCCTGACTACTTTATTCTTCACAATCAATCCTTCCATGAAAATGTCTTCCTTCTGCAATCACATCAAGGTGACCACCCTCTCCTACCTCTGAAATGCCTTTAGATCCAGAAAGATAGATTGTGCCAGGAAATATATTCATCATGTTCATGTCAATCATTAGTGAAAGAGAAAAGACTAGCATCTCTAACTTATAAACATCATAAAATCATAAAAGTAAAATGTAAAAATTTTACATCATAAAATCAATGTATGTATCTAGGCATTCAGTTATAAATATCCCCCAAAATATTAAATAATAAAAATCAGGATTATTAATAAGCATACAAGTAGAGATATTAATTATATTATCAAACTGACTATTTCATGGACAACATTGCCACCAAGTCATAGTCATAGAAAAAAAGGAAAATACTATAAATACGGTTAAAGTAAAGAGATTTTGATTATATCCTTAACAGTATTTGCCTTAGGAGAAGAGTTTAAGATTTAAAAGAAATAATGAAAATATGACTAACAATTCTTAGCATTTCATATATCATCTTTGTGGTAACATTTACTTTGAAAGTTATGTGTGAAACAACCACAATTTGGTATGACCACCATTTGTCAGAATCTGTTCCAGGATTAGCCAATAATACTTGGTTTACATAAGAGAAAAACAGACTCATTTTGAATGCTTCTTCCCACTAGTATTGTGTTTCTTTTTCTGAGGGATATATCTCCTCAGTTAGAAGGCTGATTTTATTGAAATAATGAATATTCAGTGGACCTCATATTTTAATGCAAATATTAGAAACACAAAATATAAATTACAAAGATTTAAAATCATCTAATGATGATTTTCAGAGAAGGCAATGGCACCCCACTCCAGTACTCTTGCCTGGAAAATCCCATGGACAGAGAAGCCTGGTAGGCTGCAGTCCATGGGGGTCTCTAGAGTCGGACACGACTGAGCGACTTCACTTTCACTTTTCATTTTCATGCATTGGAGAAGGAAATGGTAACCCACTCCAGTGTTCTTGCCTGGAGAATCCCAGGGATGGGGGAGCCTGGTGGGCTGCTGTCTATGGGGTTGCACAGAGTTGGACAAGACTGAAGTGACTTAGCAGCAACAGCAATTTTTTTTTAATTTTTTTTTTTTACTTTACAATATTGTATCAGTTTTGCCATACATCAACATGCATCCGCCACGGGTGTACACGTGTTCCCCATCCTGAACCCCTCTCCCACCTCCCTCCCTATACCAACCCTCTGGGTCATCCCAGTGCACCAGCCCCAAGCTTCCTGTATCCTGCATCGAACCTGGACTGGTGATTCATGTCTTATATGATATTATACATGTTTTAATGCCATTCTCCCAAATCATCGCCCCCCTCCCTCTCCCACAGAGTCCAAAAGACTGTTTTATACATCTGTGTCTCTTTTGCTGTCTCTCATACAGGGTTGTCGTTACCATCTTTCTAAATTCCATATATATGCGTTAGTATACTGTATTGGTGTTTTTCTTTCTGGCTTAATTCACTCTGTATAATAGGCTCCAGTTTCATCCACCTCATTAGAAGTGATTC
>NW_011494950.1:4332243-4345574 GCF_000754665.1 Bison bison bison | reverse complement strand
TTTCTAAATTCCATATATATGCGTTAGTATACTGTATTGGTGTTTTTCTTTCTGGCTTAATTCACTCTGTATAATAGGCTCCAGTTTCATCCACCTCATTAGAAGTGATTCAAATGTATTCTTTTTAATGGCTGAGTAATACTCCATTGTGTATATGTACCACAGTTTTCTTATCCATTCATCTGCAGGATCCTCTATGACCCACCTCCCAGAATATTGGAAATAAAAGTAAAAATAAACAAATGCTATCTAATTAAAATTAAAAGCTTCTGCACTATAAACAAGGTGAAAAGACAGCCTTCAGAATGGGAGAAAATAATAGCAAATGAAGCAACTGACAAACAACTAATCTCAAAAATATACAAGCAACTTCTGCAGCTCAAGTCCAGAAAAATAAATGACCCAATCAAAAAATGGGCCAAAGAACTAAATAGACATTTCTCCAAAGAAGACATACAGATGGCTAACAAACACATGAAAAGATGCTCAACATCACTCATTATCAGAGAAATGCAAATCAAAACCACAATGAGGTACCATTTCAGGCCAGTCAGAATGGCTGCTATCCAAAAGCCTACAAGCAATAAATGCTGGAGAGGGTGTGGAGAAAAGGGAACCCTCTTACACTGTTGGTGGGAATGCAAACTAGTACAGCCACTATGGAGAACAGTGTGCAGATTCCTTAAAAAACTGGAACTAGAACTGCCATACAACCCAGCAATCCTACTGCTGGGCATACACACTGAGGAAACCAGAATTGAAAGAGACACGTGTACCCCAATGTTCATCGCAGCACTGTTTATAATAGCCAGGACATGGAAGCAACCTAGATGTCCATCAGCAGATGAATGGATAAGCAATGATGATTTTAAAGTCAAATTTCTTTGAGAACTAAACAAAAACCTAGTAAAGTAATTATCACAATTATAAATTCTTCACATTTCTGTATGATTATTTTCTCAAGAAGTCTCCCAGATTTATGAAATCTATGTGCAAAAGCAATAGCACCAGGCTATGTGATTTACATAAAAACACCTACATAATTTACATCAAAATACTTAAGGTATTTTTTAAGTTAATTCTAGTATAAACAATTATTAGCTTAATACATAAAATGAACAAAATTAAGTCATAATACACTGGTATCAGATGTTTGGTTAAGTTCTCAACTGGATGAATATTATCAATATGCTTCCAATCTCCAAAGGCCATATAGAATTAAAGTGCTACAAATATACCATAGAGTTCAATTCAATTCAGTCTCTCAGTTGTGTCCAACTCTTTGAGACCCCATGGACTGCAGCAAACCAGGCTTCCCTGTCCATCACCAACTCCTGGAGCTTGCTCAAACTCATGCCCATCAAGTCAGTGATGTCAACCAACCATCCCATCCTCTGTCATCCCCTTCTCTGGCCTTCAATCTTTCCCAGTATCAGGGTCTTTTCAAATGAGTCAGTTCTTTGCCTCAGGTGGCCAAAGAATTGGAGTTTCAAGTTTTAGCATCAGTCCTTCCAATGAATATTCAGAACTGATTTCCTTTAGGATAGACTGGTTGGATCTCCTTGCAGTCCAAGGGACTCTCAGGAGTCTTCTCCAACACCACAGTTCAAAAGCATCAATTCTTCAGTGCTCAGCTTTCTTTATGGTCCAACTTTAACATCCATACATGACTACGGGAAAAACCATAGCTTTGACTAGACAGACCTTTGTTGGCAAAGTAATGTCACTGCTTTTTAATATGCTATCTAGGTTGGTCATAGCATTTCTTCCAAGGAGCAAGCGTCTTTTAATTTCATAGCATAGTGTAGCCTATTACAACTTAAAATTTCACTTTTTAATTTATTTCTTAAATTTTGACATTTGTTTTCTAAAACTACAGTAATTAAAATTTTCACAGTTTAAAAGAATTATTTTTTATTAGTAATAACAAATTGGTTAGAATGATTAGGGTTTAAATATTTTTGGACATAGGTTGTTGGCAAGTTTTTGTGAAAAACAAAAAGGCTTTCATTTGAGTAGTGAATATTTATAGTAATTTATGAGTTATTTTCCTTATTGACAATTTTTTAAAAGAACAGTATACATTTGACAATGTTAAAATACCTGTGTGTGTTTATTAACATTTATAAACAACTTTCATATATATGCATAATATATATTATGTGTTAAATATCTTGTCTATTTATTTAAATGAGAAAAATGTGCACTGTGATTTTTAAGAAGAAATTATATACAAAAACAAAGTATGAAAAGATATGCAATGTTATGTTAAGAACTTAATTTGGGCATACGTGATTATGGGTAATATTTGTTTTCTTATTTGCTTCTTTGTACTCCACCCTCAATGTCGCATTCTGGGGACATATCTTCAGGAGAAACACTGGAAAGAACAGCATATCAAGATGCCAAATGGGTGTTTAAAAAGATAGTGGAGAATTGACAACATATGAATTAAGACCAAGTGACATTTCGGGGGCTATCAGGCCTCTTTTGCCATGAATTGCAGAATTCTAGTTGTGCTGCAAAGCTGAAGAAAAGATGGAATCAGGAAATGCTCAAAGTGTAAAAGCAGAGTGGGGAAATGGGGTCCATGAGCGAAACTATAAGGGTTCATTTGAATGAGCTTGTATCATGAATGAGCAAAGGCTATGAATACGCCAGAGTGAAAATGTCTAATAACATTACACTTTCACATAGGGAGGCTATAACTGGAGGACTTTGTTGTGGTGGTGGTGGTGATTATTTTGCCTTGTTTTAGTGATTTTATTTCTTTTCCCCATATGTGATAAAAACCCTATAAAGGAATATATCACACTTGAACCTATACATGTTCTCAGTGGAGTCAAAAGCAGGAGAGAGAGAAGGGCAAGGTGAGAGCCAGTACTCAATTTTTTAAATTATTTAAGCAATTGTACAAATATTTGATAGATCAATTCAACAAATTTACAACTGGGATTACAGATGTTTCTTTATTTTAACAAAAATTTTGTATAGACTTGCTACAAAATAAAAATTTGAAGATAATATTAGAAGTAATGACCTGAATTTCAATAATGCATTTTGGTTTTCATATGAAAAAATCTATCCTAACATTTTAATAATAATAATAAATAGTTTTTAAAATGAACTTAGTGCCTTGGTGAATACCTTTCAGCATTTATTTTAGAGGAAGAATTGAAAAAATTAGTACAAAAGGACTTTAAAATATGCATATACTATGTATATTTGAAATATTGTCAGCCATGTGTAAGCTACTTCAACATACAATGACTGTGACAAGACTTAAGGTAAATTGTTGGAATAGTGGAAAAGCTATTTTGAGTTCTGCAAATATGTACCGTGTGTCTGAGCTCAACTTTTGATCTAGTTTTTCTATACAAGTTGTATTTAACATCTTTGATCTCCAAGTTAGTGATCTAATCTGCTGTATAACTGAGCTTTTATTGATCTGTTCTCATGCTAAGCAAATCAAGTCTCACTTTTATGGGCTAGATTGAAAAAGATAGTAAAACTGCCTCTGAGACAGCAGTTTAAATCTGTGCAATAACAGTGAAAGCAAGAGATAAGACTTTTATTACACTGCCAAACTTCACATGAACTCAAAGTGTCATTAAATAGGTATGTGTCATTTGCCACAGATATTTATTTTACTAGAGAGCATGGTTACCACCCATTTGGAAGCAATGTAATGTATTTTCTACCACCTACAATCAATATATTGCTTGCCCAGGTACCTGCAATGACAGTAATATTTGGTGCAAAACATAGCATCCTTTTTGAATAAACTGTTTATTCTGATTGAGCACTGTCTGAATCTCCTTGTTTCTTTCCTTTTGGCATAGTATCAAGAGCAAAAAAGAGGAAGTTTATGGAGAAGGAAATGGCAACCCACTCCAGTATTCTTACCTGGAAAATCCCATGGATGGAGGAGCCTAGTAGGCTACAGTCCATGGGGTCGCAAAGAGTCAGACACTACTCAGCTACTTCACTTTCTTTCTTTCTTATATTGGGTTGCCTTTGTAATGTTTGATTTTAAAAGCCATATTCATGGAATAAAAAGCCAATAATATGATTTGACTATTTTCACTTGTCGCCTGTGGCAGTATTCCTGCTGTTCCAAGTGATTTTTTTTTTTTCACGAAAGTGGAAGAAGATGATGCAAAAATTGAAGCTCATCTGTATGTCTTCTTTGGAGAAATGTCTATTTAGTTCTTTGGCCCATTTTTTGATTGGGTCATTTATTTTTCTGGAATTGAGCTGTAGGAGTTGCTTGTATATTTTTGAGATTAGTTGTTTGTCAGTTGCTTCATTTGCTATTATTTTCTCCCATTCTGAAGGCTATCTTTTCACCTTGGTTATAGTTTCCTTTGTTTTGCAGAAGCTTTTAAGTTTAATTAAGTCCCATTTGTTTATTTTTGCTTTTATTTCCAATATTCTGGGAGGTGGGTCATAGAGGATCCTGCTGTGATGTATGTCGGAGAGTGTTTTGCCTATGTTCTCCTTTAGGAGTTGTATAGTTTCTGGTCTTACGTTTAGATCTTTAATCCATTTTGAGTTTATTTTTGTGTATGGTGTTAGAAAGTGCTCTAGTTTCATTCTTTTACAAGTGGTTGACCAGTTTTCCCAGCACCATTTGTTAAAGAGATTGTCTTTAATTCATTGTACATTCTTGCCTCCTTTGTCAAAGATAAGGTGTCCATATGTGCGTGGATTTATCTCTGGGCTTTCTATTTTGTTCCATTGATCAATATTTCTGTCTTTGTGCCAGTACCATACTGTCTTGATGACTGTGGCTTCGTAGTAGAGCCTGAAGTCAGGCAGGTTGATTCCTCCAGTTCCATTCTTCTTTCTCAAGATAGCTCATTCTTTTGGACTCTGTGGGAGAGGGAGAGGGTGGGATGATTTGGGAGAATGGCATTGAAATACATATATTATATATGAAATGAGTCACCAGTCCAGGTTTGATGCACAATACTGGATGCTTGGGGCTGGTGCACTGGGATGACCCAGAGGGATGGTATGGGGAGGGAGGAGGGAGGAGGGTTCAGGATGGGGAACACATGTATACCTGTGGCAGATTCATTTTGATATATGGCAAAACCAATACAATATTGTAAAGTTAAATAAAATAAAAAAAAAGAATTTTCCGCCCAACTACAAAAAAAAAAAAAAAAAAAGAAGCTCAGCTAATATTGTCATTTGCACTCTCAGTTCAGTTCAGTTCAGTTGCTCAGTTGTGTCCGACTCTTTGCGACCCCATGGACTGCAGCACGCTAAGCCTCGCTGTCCATCACCAACTCCCAGAGTTGATTCAAACTCATGTCCATTGAGTCGGTGAGGCCATCCAACCATCTCATCCTGTCATTGCCTTTTCCTCCTGCCTTCAATCTTTCCCAGCATCAGGGTCTTTTCCAATGAGTCAGTTCTTCACATCAGGTGGCCAAAGTATTGGAGTTTCAGCTTCAGCATCAGTCCTTCCAATGAATATTCAGGACTGATTTCCTTTAGGATGGACTGGTTGGATCTGCTTGCAGTCCAAGGGACTTTCAAGAGTCTTCTCCAACACCACAATTCAAAAGCATCAGTTCTTCAGCACTCAGCTTTCTTTATAGTCCAGTTCTAACATCCATACATGACCACTGGAAAAACCATAGCCTTGACGAGACGGTCCTTTGTTGATAAAGTAATGACTCTGCTTTAATATGCTGTTTAGGTTGGTCATAAAGTACACTTTTTTTTTAGTTGAAATTTAAGAATTCAGAAAACAGGGATGCAGAAATGGTGGTAGCTTGAAGACATGATAGACTGTAATAATAGCACCAAAAACATATTTGAATAACATTTCGTGTCTCTATGAACATACTAAAAAAATTTTAATGCAATATTAACAAGCAAAAAAAAATACATCCTCATAAAGCAGTTACTGTTTGCATGGATATAGCATATCTGGAAAATTGCTGAAAAGGAAATAATTTTTACCAAAATTCAGAGAAAATCACCATTAGACATTTAATGCTTAAATATTGAACATTTAATGTTATTTTCTACAGATTTTTAAAAATTAAATTATCAGATAAGAATATTAAATAATTATCTTATTTTTCTGGTTTAATGTTTATTTTTTAAAAATTTACAAGTTTTTAAAAACTTTCCAATGTCCTATCATTTGGACACTATATTAATAATTTCTATTAGCATTCACTCACAATATGTGTTGACCACCACATATTTTTCATGTTAAATGCTACTATAGTAAGCATTGTTGTGTCAGAATCTTTAACAGCACTCCAAGTTTTTAACCTTGGCTTAGATTTTCGGAGGGCTTTCCTGATAGCTCAGTTGGTAAAGAATCCACATGCAATGCAGGTGATTCCTGGGTGGGAAGATCCCCTGGAGAAGGGATAGGTTACCCACTCCAGTACTCTTGGGCTTCCATTGTGGCTCAGCTGGTAAAAAAAATATGCCTGCAATGCAGGAGACCTGGGTTTGATCCTTGGGTTGGGAAGATCCCCTGGAGAAGGGAAAAGCTACCCACTCCAGTTTTCTGGCTTAGAGAATTCCATGGACTGTATAGTCCATGGACTCACAAAGAGTCATACAGGAATGAGCCATTTTCACTTTCACTTTTTAGATTTTTAGAAATGAAGTTACTGGACAGAAGAGTATAAATGTTTTTCTATATTTTGCCAAATTGCTTTTCAGAAAAGTGATGTCAATTGTTAGTATTTTCAGTCTTTTGTGAGAACTCATCTGACTCTACCTTCCCTGTAGCACACTTAACTGGTTAAATCTTTCCTGATTTGATAAACAGAGGGAAGTATTTCATTTTAAGTTTAAGATTTTCCCCCTTACTATCAAGCTTAATATATTTCATATGTTCATTAACTATTTTTATTTCATTTTGTGAATTATTTTGGTGTTTGCTGGAATCTTGGTGTCTTCTTATCAATTTTTAGTACTCAAGAAATTTTATTGTATTATCCAATTTGTCTTCTATTGTCATGTTTGCTATTAATTTTAGTCATGCTTTCAGTTGATAATTAGGAGTTTAAATATCTATTATTTTTAATGAACAATATATTTGCCTTTGTTTCAACACATTCAAGCTTGGCAAGTATTTTTCCATCCCCAAAGCGTGCATATTACGCTGTATTTTTCTAGTTTTTATGCTCTATTTTTTCCTCATTAAGTTATCTGATGCAATTTCTGCTCCCTTTTTATACTGTATAAGGCTTGGATTCAAATTATTCTGGATATTCAAAGAGCTGATGAATTCCTTGGTGCTACTTATTAAATAAGAATGTTAACAGGAGCTTAATTATACTGATATCAGAGCTATAACTGTAGTCAATGTATCATTTGTATATCACTTTTCTATTTCCAATGAAAATTCCAGAAAATTTTCATTGCATTAGGCTCTTCAAAACCATCATTTTTAAAGTTTATAAGGTATCCCTTATAAATTTAGAGGATGTATAACAATTTAACAGACCTACACATTTGAACTTTTACATTGCTTTTCATTTTTTAGTGTTATAAAGATGTTTGTTAACAACTTTCTAAATGTACTTCTTCCTAATTTGACATTAGATTCACATACTATATTCCCAGAGGTGGTATAACAAAAATAAAGCACATAAAATTTTTAGTATTTGAAAAATATTGTCAAATGTTGCAAAATGTTGTAAATATTAAAAATGTCATTGGCTATGTAAGAAAGTAACAGCTGGTATTCTCCCTTTTTCTTTTTATGTTGATTGGGTGGCTGAAACCTCATGATTCCTTTTATTGTCTTCCCTTAATTACTAATGAAGTTTATGTTTTTCGGGGGTCATTTTTGCTAGTTACATCTTTTCATGTGTAATGTATGTCATTCATTTACTAATCTAAGGCTCTTAGTGAATTATTTTAAGGTCTTTAAAAATTATATATTTAATCATTTATATAATTTAGCTATTAATTCAATATTGTAATACTGGTTGAATATATCTCCCTTTTTGTTCAGATTAATTCATATAGATGTATTTATTTTTGCATTACTAAATATGTTCACCATTCTTTTAAACAGACTATGTTATATCTTCCAAAAGTATTTGATACATATTCACTTCTATTTTCACTTGTGTTTCATAGCTTGGCCTTTTAATTATTATCTTAATTTTTTTAATGTTGCTAAAAATAACAGTGAGTTGTTAAACACATTTTTGATGACTAAAATTCAAAAATTTTCAAAATTCTTTGATAAAAAAATAATCATTTTATTTGATTTTTGTTATTAGAGGGCAATAAGTGCTGATAACTCTAATGCAAAAATAAAATGGTTTTAGTACAAAACTATTTTGTATACAAATCACTGTACCTTAAAATTAAAAAAAAAAAAAAAATTGTAGCTCACCACTAAAAAGTTTAAAGGGATGAACTTGTGTAGCTGGATCTAGCATTTAAATAAGGTTACCCTCTAGCTCTTTTGTGACTTCTGAGTTCTCAATTTCTCCTTTTATATCCCCAGGCCATAAAAACACCCTGGACTAATGACCGTGTCCTAGAGAAACACTACAAGGACAAGCATGAGTAGAAGTCCCTACCCCTGTGATTGGAGAAGGAAATGGCAGCCCACTCCAGTATTCTTGCCTGGAAAATCCCAAGGACTGAGGAGCATGGTAGGCTACCGTCCACCGGGTCGTAAAGAGTCAGACACGACTGAGTGACTTCACTTCACTTCACCCCTGTGATAGAGAAGGAAGACCAAAGGATGGGACAGTTTTGAGAAGGAAGGTATATAGAACCCACAGAATAAAGGATGTCTACTTTCTCCCATCACAAGTCAATCATCAGTGCATTTCTCTGAGTTAAATTTGTACGTTTACTTCTTTGTCTCAGGCTGATAAAATCATTGGCAAGTTCTACCACACTGCCATGTAATAGGAAATTGACTTCAAATTCGAGGTTCAGTTTTAAGGTTGTTTGAGCAAATGTAGTCTTCAAAATAATTTTGTGATGTTTCTACTTATGTGACATTTCTGTTGTCCACTAAATTGATAATGCTTTTGTTGTTCCATCTTTACTATGTCAGCAATACTGTACACTGCTTTCAAAGTTCAAGAAAAGAAGATTTGCCAGCCTAGCTTGTAGTGCATCAGTGGTGTCTATAATGTCAAGTATAAGGGATTGAAATGGGTCTTACTTGTATAGTCAAAAACATCTGCCAAATAAACCATCCTAAGTAAATTCGTCCCTATTGAAGAATGACTTCTTTGTTCTAAAAAAAAAAAAAAAAGCTTCAAATTTAAAGTAGTTTCAGACTTATTTTTGTTAAGAAAATAACATGCTAATATGAAATAATACTGAATTGAACTTTTAATTTGATTGACCTCATTTGTATATGGGCTTCCCTGGTGGCTCAGATGGTAAAGAATCTGTCTCCAATGGAGGAGATGCGGGTTAGATCCCTGCTATGGGAAGATCCCCTGCGGAAGGAAAAGGCAACCCACTCCAGTATTCCCGCCTGGAGAATTCCATGGACAGAGGAGCCTGGCAAGTGTATATACAACCAAAGAAAATGAAGAGCTGAACAAACTAGCAAATAGCAGTTACTATAAGTAATGAAATTGCTATCAATGACTCCATAAAACTTCAAAATATCAAAGAATGCCAGAAATGCTGAAGTAGAGGGCATCATTTGACAGAGGTATTGTCTTGATATTGTCACCCATTGTAAAAGTATCTATATTTCTCCCCATCCCTCGTAAAGAAACAAAATCTACCTTTTCACCCTCTGAATCTAGATAAGCCATGAAACTTGTTTGGGCCAAGGGGATTACTCAAGCAAACAGAGATTTTAAAAGCACTCACCCACTGGGACCTTTGTTTTTGCTCTTCAAACTCTGCTGCTAAGTGAGTAAGCTCTGACTAGCTTGCTGGATAATGAGAGATCCATGGTCTAGCTATGTGGGTCACCCCAGACAGTAGCCGGACTGCTGCCAGACCCAGGTATCTTAGACTGCCTCAGGGCTGACCAAGCCCTAGCTAAGCTGCCAGCCAACTGGAAGTATGAGAAAGACCAGTTGAGATGCCAGTGAGTCCAGCTGGGTCTTAGCAGAACCACCTAGTTGTCTTGGTAGATTCATGAGATTATATATCAGAGGTTTTAACCCCCTGCATTTTGAATTATCTGTTCTATACTGAGATAAATGATAGAACTCACTCTGTTCTAAGTAGCAAACCAGAGAGATTATTTCAAGGGGACCTGATATAACTCTTCAGTCCAAAGCTACTTCTTTTACTCAATTTGTGAATAAATAACCTTGCACAAAACTCCAGAATGATATTAATAGAATAAATCCTGATTCAGCCTTTATTAATAAAGTCTTCTTTTCCATAAAAGTAATCCACATTTTCCCATGGATAGAGCTAAATTTATTTTTCTATCGGATTTCCAATTTTTACTTGTCTTACAAGCAGTAATGGAAATTTGCTTTCCTCTAGGTTTAGTGGTAAAGTACTCCTGCCAATGCAGGAGACACCTGGAGGAGGGCATGGCAATTCACTCCAGTATTTTTGCCTGGAGAGTGGGTTGCTATTTCCTTCTCCAGGAGATCATCCCCACCCAGGGATTGGACCTAGGTCTCCCGAATTATAGGCAGACGCTTTACCGTCTGAGCCACCAGGCTTCCTCAGGTTTAGTTGTAAAGTACTCGCCTGCCAATGCAGGAGACACCTGGAGGAGGGCATGGCAACCCACTCCATTATTCTTGCCTGGAGAAGCCCATGGACAGAGGAGCCTGGTGGGCTACAATCCATAGAGTCGCAAAGAGTCAGATATGACTGAAGTGACTTCACACACTATGTTAAGTAATGCAAGTTAAGGATGGACAAATTTAGCCTTATCTTTTTCTCTGACATCTTCCAACTTAAGTTATCCCATTCTATTAATAAAGATATACAGAATGTCAATAATTATTACAAGGTATGTTTTCTCTCATTCTTATAATAGGAAAGTATTTAAATATCAAAGCCAAGGTACACTGGTTGTGCAGTACCTATTTGCTATATGGTTTGGAGTTTTATGTTATCTCATATTTCTTTGGAAGGTAGCAGTAATACTTTACTTGTATAATGTGACATGGATTATTTTTAAAAGACAATTTTCTAAGTAACAAGAAGTGTATGTAAAGGAAAAGAATTCCTTTTTCTCCTTTTATTTGTCAATAGTCAGTTCACAGATGCCATAACATTCAGCCAGGAGCCACAAGCAATAAAACAAAACTTTACTGCTACTACTACTAAGTTGCTTCTGTCGTGTCCGACTCTGTGCAACCCCATGGACTACAGCCCACCAGGCTTCTCCGTCCATGGGATTCTCCAGGCAAAAACACTGCAGTGGGTTGCCATTTCCTTCTCCAATGCATGAAAGTGGAAAGTGAAAGTGAAGTCACTCAGTCATGTCCACTCCCAGCGACCCCATGGACTGCAGCCCACCAGGCTCCTCCATCCATGGGATTTTCTGGGCAACAGTACTGGAGTGGGGTGCCATTGCCTTCTCCGAAACTTTACTAGATGTTTACTATTAAATGTAATGTTAAAAATAAGTTATACTTTCTATCATAAAAAATTAGGGATATTTGAATGTATTATCAATTGTTATTGTATATTGATCCTACCTATTATATTTTTTTAATTATATTTCCCAGCAGCAAATCATCCTTGAAAATCTAGGATTTCCTGACTCATAGTAAATTACTTTTTAAAAAGTCCATATTCTATTTATTAGTATAATCATTATTATTGTCCTATGATTTTAAAATAGAGACACAAAAACATGCAGATATGTGTGCATATACATACATACATACACATACAATATATCACATGTACATATACATACAAAATATATTACATTATAATATGTATATTCTATAGTATTTAGGTTTCCTCCTCCTCATCTTCTGGCTCCACTTTTTTTTAGATGTGTCTATTTTCTTTAGAATTTACTTGTTCTTTTTCTAACAATTTGAGTTCAATATTTTCTTTCTTTCCCCCTAGTGGAAACATTGTTGCCTGTGAATTTATCTCTTTAGAACAGGAGAGCATATCTTAATCAATCCATCTGCTGGAAAGAAGACAGAGAAGGCAATGGCACCCCACTCCAGTATTCTTGCCTGGAGAATCCCATGGATGGAGGAGACTGTTGGGCTGCCGTCTATGGGGTCGCACAGAGTCAGACATGACTGAAGCGACTTAGCAGCAGCAGCAGCAGTTAGAAAGAAATATTTTAATCAGCCCATCTGTAGTATGAAAACATATTTTTCTCCCTTTCTTGTCAGGAGTATCATTAGGCTTTTGATTTTCAACTGCAGTGTTTGTTGTTGCCTCATTGCTTATACTCAATAGCTGGGTCATTTCTCAACTTTGGGATACATTCTGCATTGTTTCCTATTGCCAACAGTACAAATGCATGAGCTAGAAACAATGGCAACACTATTGTACACTATCATCTTTGGCTTATATTATTAGGTAATTTAAGAACTACTATCTCACCTAGTAGACAGTAGAACACCAAAAGAATGGGGAAGAAGAGACATAAATTTTGAAGGGTGAGATAAACGTTCACAAAATATGAATGATTCATAAAGACACAATACATATCTATGAATTACACAGAGGCAAAAGGCAATTGTACCTAAGAGAAGGAAAAAAGAAAAGTGAGGTTGGTACTAAACGAGTTCACCTGCTTTAGAATTTTCCATAGCCAATAAACCTATATCCTAAGATATGCTGTGGGCTTCCTAGGTGGCACTAGAGGTAATGAATCTGCCTGCCAGCATAGGAGACGCAAGAGATGTGGGTCAATCCCTGGGTCAGGAAGATCCCCTGAGGTAGGAAATGGCAACCCACTCTAGTATCAGTTAAGTTCAGTCCCTCAGTCATGTCCGACTCTTTGTGACCCCATGAACTGCAGCATGCCAGGCCTCCCTGTCCATCACCAACTCCTGGAGTTCACTCAAACTCATGTCCACCGAGTCGCTGATGCCATCCAGCCATCTCCTCCTCTGTCGTTCCCTTCTCCTCATGCCCCCAACCCCTCCCAGCATCAGGGTTTTTCCAATGAGTGAATTCTTTGCATGAGGTGGCCAAAGTATTGGAGTTTCAGGTTCAGCATCAGTCCTTCCAAAGAACACCCAGGACTGATCTCTTTTAGAATGGACTGGTTGGATCTCCTTGTAGTCCAAGGGACTCTCAAGAGTCTTCTCCAACACTACAGTTCAAAAGCATCAATTCTTTGGCGCTCAGCTTTCTTCACAGTCCAACTCTCACATCCATACATGACCACT
>NW_011494950.1:4301161-4332143 GCF_000754665.1 Bison bison bison | reverse complement strand
CTCCTTGTAGTCCAAGGGACTCTCAAGAGTCTTCTCCAACACTACAGTTCAAAAGCATCAATTCTTTGGCGCTCAGCTTTCTTCACAGTCCAACTCTCACATCCATACATGACCACTGGAAAAAGCATAGCCTTGACTAGACAGACTTTTGTTGGTAAAGTAATGTCTCTACTTTTTAATATGCTATCTAGGTTGGTCATAACTTTCCTTCCAAGGAGTAAGCGTCTTTTAATTTCATGGCTGTAATCACCATCTGCAGTGATTTTGGAGCCCCAAAAAATAAAGTCTGACACTGTTTCCACTGTTTCCCCTTTTATTTCCCATAAAATGATGGGACCAGATGCCATGATCTTCGTTTTCTGAATGTTGAGCTTTAAGCCAACTTTTTCACTCTCCACTTTCACTTTCATCAAGAGGCTTTTTAGTTCCTCTTCACTTTCTGCCATAAGGGTGATGTCATCTGCATATCTGAGGTTATTGATATTTCTCCTGGCAATCTTGATTCCAGCTTGTGTTTCTTCCAGTCCAGCGTTTCTCATGATGTACTCTGCATAGAAGTTAAATGAGCAGGGTGACACTATACAGCCTTGATGAACTCCTTTTCTATTTGGAACCAGTCTGTTGTTCCATGTCCAGTTCTAACTGTTGCTTCCTGACCTGCATATAGGTTTCTCAAGAGGCGGGTCAGGTGGTCTGGTATTTGCATCTCTTTCAGAATTTTCCACAGTTTATTGTGATCCACACAGTCAAAGGCTTTGACATAGTCAATAAAGCAGGAATAGATGTTTTTCTGGAACTCTCTTGCTTTTTCTTTTTTTTTTCTCTCTTGCTTTTTCGATGATCCAGTGGATGTTGGTAATTTGATCTCTGGTTCCTCTGCCTTTTCTAAAACCAGCTTGAACATCTAGAAGTTCACGGTTCACGTATTACTCAAGCCTGGCTTGGAGAATTTTGAGCATTACTTTCCTAGCGTGTGAGATGAGTGCAATTGTGAGGTAGTTTGAGCATTCTTTGGCATTGCCTTTCTTTGGGATTGGAATGAAAACTGACCTTTTCCAGTCCTGTGGCCACTGCTAAGTTTTCCACATTTGCTGGCATGTTGAGTGCAGCACTTTTACAGCATCATCTTCCAGGATTTGAAATAGCTCCACTGGAATTCCATCACCTCCACTAACTTTATTCATAGTGATGCTTTCTAAGGCCCACTTGACTTCACATTCCAGGATGTCTGGCTCTAGGTGAGTGATCACACCATTGTGATTATCTTGGTCGTGAAATTCTTTTTTGTACAGTTCTTCTGTGTATTCTTGCCACCTCTTCTTAATATCTTCTGCTTCTGCTAGGTTGCTCTAGTATACTTGCCTGGAAATTTCCATAGACAGAAGAGCTTGGCCAGCTACAGTCCTTTAGGGCCACAGAGAGTCAGACATGACTAAGCACAACACAAAAGTTATGCTGTAAAGGAGCTGTGGTATGAAATGATCTCTCAACTATAGAATATCCTGCAGGAGTCTGGCTCTATGAAAGCATAAATAAAGTCATATTAATATAGTAAAAAGCAATAAAACGGATAATTTAATTTATGCATTTACTCATTTATATATTCTCACATTGAAATGCATACACTTAAAATAGTCAAAAAAATTTCTCTCTCAAGTCAGGACCTCTGAAAGTGACTTTTCTGGGTGTCCAAAGTGTTAAGGAAAATCTTTTCAACTGTTTTCTGTACAAATTACACCTTGTTCCTACCTGCTGCTATTGGATAGCCAATAATGGACACACTAAATCTAGTTACTTTTATTAATCAATCATAAAGCACTTTCAGTGCTTCTGAAACTTGACAAAGCGCTTACAGGTTACAAACCTAATTGGCTTTTCATGCTTTTTAAAGCAAATATTATGTTGTGTATCTTAAACCTCTATAAGAAGTCCATCTTCTGTAACTATAATATCATAGTGCATAGTTGTGGCATAATAGGCAGCACAACAATGAAATAAATAATGAACAATGCAAATAAATTTATTTGATGGTTAAATGGAATTTCAAGTTTACAAAGACTAAGGAAAGTGGCAGATTTAAAAGTTTATAATAATTTTGGTAGTTAGATCAATATAGTAATTTTAATTTAAGGACACTTTAAGGTACTTACAAATTTTTTTTGGTAATTTGAAAAGCATTCTTATAAAGGATAGAAGTTTCATCTCTGATCCAAAGGTGGTGATAGAGTACAATTATTTCTGAATAAGATTGTGGAATTTTCCCAAAATTCAGCCCTTTTTTTTTCTTTTTCTACAGAATTACTTAGTGGTAATTTTTCACCATCTTTAGCAAAGTGGCACATCAAGAATTATGTGGGACTTCCCTGGTGGTCTAGGGGTTAAGAATTCACCTTTCAATGTAGGGGATGTGGGTTCGATCCCTGGTCTGGAAACTAAGATACAACATGACTTGGGACAGCCAAGTCTGAGTGCAGCAACTACTGAGCCAGCCAACACTTGAGAGCCTGAGTGCCACATCTAGAGAGAAGCCCTGGCATTGCAACAAAAGATCCTGAGTGTCACAAATAAAATCTGACACAGCCAAATATATAAATAAATAAATACATAAATATTTTTAAAAAGGACTAATGGGTTTCAGAGGGATCAATAATTTGTACAGCAAGCACTGATAAACCAGAGAAGCAATGATTATATAAATTCATCCATTCAATCATCCATCCATACACTTGTCTGTCCACCCATAAAATATCAAGATTTGAATTTAGGATTAACAGCCTACGGGTTAGATTAACACATGTCAAGGAAATTTTTAACAAATAGTAAGGCAATATTTTCATCATTTGCCTGATTTGTGGGTAAAATGCTAGTATTTCCTGTCGAGAGATTTCATTCTGATAAGAGCCAATCTGTATTCTTTATCCCAAGTGCTACAGACCTATTCCTTGAATTGTACAGCCATTCTGCTCTTCTCCATCACTCCCTGATACATCTTCTTCTTCCTTTAAGCACTTGCAGCTCAACTCATCTTCCTAAAACCAATCATGCTGCTTTCCTGTTAAAAAACCTATGTAATAAATATCTTAATTTAGCCTTGAAGTCAAGTCATCATCTGGCCATATACATTATGATATATTGGATTTTCCTATATACTTCAATAATCTCATTCCAATAGCTTTTTTTTTTTTTAATGAAGTAAAAGTTGAAAAAGTAAAATGCACAGATCTTAATATACTATTCAGGCGTTCACTAGTAAACACATTTGGATAATCAACACCTGAATCTATATGTAAAAAATGCACATGACACAGAAATCTTTTAGGACCCCTTCCACACACCCTGTTATGGTTTCTATCACCATTGTTAGTTTTGCCTATTCTTGAAATTAGTATAAGTGAAATCAAATAGTGTTTAGAATTTGTCTCCTTTCAATAACCATAAATATTGCTGTATAAATCTTTTTCTTGACGTGTTTTTATATTTCTTTGGTAAACAAATAAAAGTGAATTGCTGGACCATTAAGTTTTTAAATTTTATAATAAGAAACTGACAAAAATATTTTTCAAAGTACCATTTTAAATGACCACAAGCAGTGCACAAGATGTTCAGTTCCATTAGTGTTGGCTGTCTTGTTTAATGTTTAAATTTTAGTCATTTAGTTGTTGCACACTATCTCACTGTGGTTTGAATTTTTCATCTATCTGAAATATAATATGTTGAATATCTTTTCAAAATTTCAAAAACATTCTTAGTTTGTGAGTCATGCAAAAACAGTTTTCACACCATATTTGGTCTGTGGGCCTTAGTTTTTGGACACGTGGTCTAATCTTCGGTTCATTTTTATTGAGCTGTCTTTTTATCATTTAATTTGAGTTCTTTACGTAGTCTAAATATTAGTCTTTATATGCATAGGCTTCCCAAGTGGCACTAATGGTAAAAAACCTGCCTGCCAATACAGGAGAGAGGTGAGAGACCTGGGTTTGATCCCTGGGTCAGGAAGATCCTCTGGAGGAGGGCATGGCAATCCACTCCAGTATTCTTACCTGGGACATCCCATGGACAGAGGAGCCTGGCAGGCTACAGTCCACAAGGCTGCAGAGTCAGATACAACTGAGCTAGCACACTCCATTCCATATATATATATACATATATATGTATCAGTTCAGTTCAGTTCAGTTCAGTCGCTCAGTCGTGTCTGACTCTTTGCGACCCCATGAATCGCAGCATGCCAGGCCTCCCTGTCCATCACCAACTTCCAGAGTTCACTCAGACTCACGTCCATCGAGTCAGTGATGCCATCTAGCCATCTCATCCTCTGTCGTCCCCTTCTCCTGCTGCCCCCAATCCCTCCCAGCATCAGAGTCTTTTCCAATGAGTCAACTCTTCGCATGAGGTGGCCAAAGTACTGGAGTTTCAGCTTTAGCATCATTCCTTCCAAAGAACAACCAGGTCTGATCGGATCTCCTTATTTTCAGTTAAACAGGTCAAGGAAATGTTATAATACGCTGTTTCTCAGAAGTGACTCTGATTTAACTGAATGTCCTCTTGAAAGCAACATACACTGTTTAAACACTAAAGAGAAAAAGACTAAATAAGAAAAAATGGGCTCTAAATAAAGATACTATGTGAAAGAAAAAATATCTTCATATTTAATATGTAGGTGTATTTATTTCATCACTATCAAGGAGAAGGAAATGGCAACCTACTCAAGTATTCTTGCCTGGAGAATCCCAGGGACAGAGGAGCCTGGTGGGCTGCTGTCTATGGGGTCGCACAGAGTTGAACATGACCAATGCGACTTAGCAGCAGCAGCAGCAGCAGCAGCAGCATCTAGGTTGGCATTTATAGGAGGGGATCACATATTTTTCAGATTTTTCAGTCTAATTCATATGAATCAATGAGAAATTAACATTAGGGCATAAAAAAGCAGCCTGAAACAGAATTAAAATTATTAAAGGCTACTTTGGGTTTTATCACCATACTCCTATTTGATGATTTTTATCTGGGCCATAAAAATGAGAATTTTTCTTTTTTCTTTTAGAAATGAGAATCTTTGAAAGGACTCAGTGTTAGTTGGTTTTACTCTTAAAATATTTTGAAAATGAAATTAATGATGCTCAAAAGTTTTTTGTGACATGTCCCAAACCAGGAAACTAATTAGAATCTTCTGATTTTAATCAGCTCTTCCATTTTATTAAATTAGATCATAAGGGGGGCTTCCCTGGTGGTCTAGTGGTTAAGAATTCACTTTCCAATGCAAAGAATGGATTCCCATGTGCCAAGGGGCAATTAAGCCTGCAAGGTGCAACTAGGGAGTTTATGAGCCACAACTACTGAGCCCATGTCCTCTCGAGACTGTGCTCACCAACTAGAAAAGCCGTTGCACTGCAAGTAGAGAAAGCCTGCATGCCACAGTGAAGACCAGCAAAGCTTAAAATAAATAAAGTTTAAAAAATTATATCATGAAATATATTCTAAAGTTCAAATATTGGTTAAAAATAAATAATGACAAGGCTAAATCTTAGCCTCAGAGTCAGACATGACTTAGTGACTAAACAACAAAAACAAATACTATACATGATAAAGATATCATATGAAGTGAATTTACTGATGAATATAAAGTATAAATCAAATGCTTTGAAATTTTTTTCTGTAGTTAAATTGATAAACTTCTCATTTTAATTATAACAACCTTAGAAAGTACAAACCAATTAGCAATCTGTAGAGGAATAAACTCTTCCTCTCTCTCTCTTTTTCATTCACCTACAATCTAAATCCCCCTGGACACTGGGTTTGGAAATGGATTTATTCATGAGGAGAGTGAGGATTACTTAAGGCAAGAGATTATACCTCCAGTGAGAGCATAACAGGATGGCACACCCCGGTTGTCCTTTCGAGTGACATGCAAAGGCATGTTTCAGGGTTTTAGAGAGGTTGTTCATAACTATATTTACTTCAAAGATGCCATGAACAGTTGGCTGAGAAAATTTTAGTCAGGCTCTTAAAGAAAGCTCTATATACAGACCATCAAGCTGGGGAAGTGACATGCCCTCCACCCTCTCAGAGAAACAATGCATTCTTTGTGGAACAATGTGGTAAGGTTCTCTTACAACTTCTGATAAACTTGTAACCAAGAGCCGATTACTGGTTTGATTTTCTGATTTTCCTGAGTCAGGATTCTTATTATCTTTTAACAGGACTTTCAAGGGTGTTTTCTACAGAAATTTATCATGATTTTCTATTATCAGCATAGAGATTATTTACTCTCTTCATCATGGTATAGTATTTGATTTAAAAGTGTGCCATGCCAGGAAGCTTTTCAAGTGCCTCCAAATCATGGAAGTAAAACCTCAGATTTTTTTTTTTTAATTTATTGATTGATTTATGCCTGTGCTGGGTCTTTATTGCTGCGTGCAGGCTTTCTCTAGCTGCAGTGCATGGGCTTCTCATTGCAGTGGCTTCTCTTGTTGTGGGGTACAGACTCTAGGCATGAGGGCTTCAGAGTTGTGGCATGTAGGCTCAGTAGTTTTGGCTCATGGGCTCAGTTTTCCTGTGCCTGTTGGTATCTTCCTGTACCAGAGACTGAACTCATGTTCCCTGCCATTGACAGGCAGATTTTTCACCACTGAGCAATCAGGGAAGCCCCAAAACTGAGATTTTATTTAAGAATAAAACTATTGTGAGTAATAGTTCAAGATAAATAAATCTCATCAGTTCATTCATACATGTCAAATGTAGCCTGTCAGGCTCCTCTGTCCATGGGGATCTCCAGGCAAGAACACTGGAGTGGGTTGCCATGCTGTCCTCCAGGGGATCTTCCCAATCCAGGGATCGAACCCAGGTCTCCTACATTGCAGGCAGATTCTTTACTATCTGACCCACCAGGGAAGCCCAATGACTACACAGTACACAGTTTAACAATAGGTTTTGTGGGAAGTGCTACAAAACATCTAAGACACAATCTCTAAGGACCTACCATCTAGTTTAGACAAGGAGAAAGAACATGCAATCCCAATAATGATGTATACACATTAGACTAAAATATATTAACACGTGGTCTCCAGCCAAATGATTTGCTAGTGAAACACGTGGAACTTCAGTCAGAGAGAAATAGGCTAATGGTATTTCACTTTTATTCTCCAAGGCTGAAGACACATTTATCAGTGACAACCAGTTGACAGGATGTTCCAAACCTCTGTACAAGAAACAACTCTGCTTCTTGCTGGACAGATCAGAATGCTACACATAGCTCTGCTTTACCTGGTTAGGCTCTTCCTCTTCTTCTTCCTTTTTCTGTTAAATATTGTGTGGATTCCAGGGGTGAAGTTAAAAGGGGAAAGGTCAAAGTGGAATTGGAATTTAGGAGACAGGGTCATTTCAAACAGTTAAGATAATCTTGATCTTTAGAAGCACTAAAATACTTTGGGAAAGCTGAGTAGGGGGAGAAGAAGCAAGACTTTTGGAATAACATCCTGAAAAGTATCTAAACACAGTACGATCCTTTTTCTAATATTCCAAAATTGATTTTAAGAAGCAAACTATTTTGACCAGCAAAGACATATCAATAGAGAAATGTGAGCTGTTAATGAGTTTAGCCCAATCAAAGTTTGAGATAAATTAAGAAAAGTAATATTTCCTGAAGGCATTTTAGCTCTTTTTAACTCCTTGTTTATAAGTCAGTAAGTCCATCCTTTTTTCTTTTTTTGCCTGTAAGATCATATCTCTGTACTCTGAATCTGGTAAACAGTTCCTGAAATACTAGTTAAAATACCCTTGATCCTTCTCTGAGACAGCCCTGAAAACTTAAATGAATGGTGTTTGGTGATCTCAGCTCTGTCCCCAGTAAATGTCCACATCACAAAACCACAACAGTTAATTTTAGGTGATTGATTATATCTGCTTAGCTTAAACTCAGGCTTGAGTCAGCCAGAGGACTTTATTACCCTCCATTCCTGTGAGGGTGGTCCAGCCAGGTCAAAGTCGAGGTCAATAATAGGGCAGGAAGGTACTGGCTTTGCCAGTAAGCAGGGCTACTCTCCACCAGAACAAAGAACTTCACTCCCCAGAGATGCTATTTGTGCAAACAGATATAGTTGTCACTAACACTAAAAGGCTACACTGAACCCAAGTAGCACATTTGATCAAATAAAAATCTCATTACCCAGGATTTGTTTATATTTTAATCTAAAAATAAAATATTAAAATGATTAACTTATTAGATGCTTTAAAAATTAACTAATTGATTCATCAATTAAAATGATCTATTCAAATATTAAAACTGAATATACAATTTAAAAAATAACTTTTAATAGAAAAATACTTTAAAGTGTAAACTTAACAAAAAATATTTTCAGGCTCTCAAATTTAAACTGTACAGTGATATGATACTCTAAAACACTTATAAATAGGTTTAATTTTTCCAAAAGGGAATGTTATGTTTATAGTTAAAAATGCAAAAAAAAAAAAAAGCCTATGTATATATTTTCATTTTAAAAGTCATATTTTAAATTAGAACTAAATATTACTCAGGGTAGAGGATTTCAGATTTTAAAACTGCAAAAAAATAAGATTACCCAGTTGTGCTGAACATTTATATTTGTTTTATATAATTTTAATGGAAAATTATGACAAGAGAAATGCTGATTTTAATGGCAATATTAAAAATTAGAAATTAAAACGTGCTATTCAAAAAAAGTATCCAGAAATGTTGATTTGATCTTTGAATACAAGTAATTAGAAACTTTCATATGAATTAGCTCATTAATTTATGAAGAATAAATGCCTTAGTATAATTTTTAGCTCAAACTCATATTTTAAATAAAATGAATTACACTGAATTAGATGAAAATGAAGACAATAATAAATTAATAGGAAAGCCTACATAATAAAGTTTTAGTGGGCAGTTGAATAGATCTTTACTTAAACACCATTAATATCTCTTATTAGACTAGTCAAAAGTCAAAGCTTTTCACTAGTCTAGTCAGAGCTAGGTTTATTCCAGTAGTCATGTATGGTTGTGAGAGTTGGACCATAAAGAAACCTGAGAATCAAAGAATCGATGCTTTTGAACTGTGGCGTTGGAGAAGACTCCTGAGAGTCCCTTGGACTGCAAGGAGATACAACCAGTCCATCCTAAAGGAGATCAGTCCTGGGTGTTCTTTGGAAGGACTGATGCTGAACCTGAAACTCCAATACTTTGGCCACCTCATGCGAAGAGCTGACTCATTTGAAAAGACCCTGATGCTGGGAAAGATTGAAGGCAGGAGGAGAAGGGGACGACAGAGGATGAGATGATAGGTTGGCATCACTGATGGACATGAGTTTGAGTCAACTCTGGGAGTTGGCAATGGACAGGGAGGCCTGGCATGCTGCAGTCCATGGGGTCTCAAAGAGTCAGATGACTGAGTGACCAAACTGAACTGAACTGACTAGACTATAACTTTGGAGACTATAACTTATACAATCTTTAAACATTCCCATGAGGTGTTAATTTAGGGGATATATAGGGAATAATTTCTACAATATAGGTTTGTTGCAAAAAAACAAATTATTTAATATCAATAAAACGTACTTAACAAATATTAGGGTTTTTGTATTTTTTTTTTTTTTTGTCTAAAACGCTCATAAAGAAAAAAAAGCCAAAGACTATAAATCAAAACTCAGTGACTGTTTTCTAAGTTTCACGATCTCATTTGTTTTGCAATAGTATATTTTGTAGGTAAAATCTAATTGAGTAAACATAATCTGAACTTTGTGTTGTTCATCAATTACAAAATTAGCTCTAATAATTTAGTGGGGTGGAAGGTAAAATAAACTCCCTTCTGTTGCTGTGATATGAGGAAGTATGATCCTATTTGTGTGCTAAGTCACTTCAGTCACGTCCGACTCTTTGAGACGCTATGGACCATAGCCCGCCAGGCTCCTCTGTCCATGGGCTTCTCCAATCAAGAATACTGAAGTGGGTTTCCATGCCCTCCTGAAGGGGATCTTCCAAACCTAGAGATTGAACCTGGGTCTCCTATGTCTCCTGCATTGGCAGGCAGGCTCTTCACCTCTAGCGCCAACTGAGGTAGTGTGGTCCTGCCCATGTATATAATGATCCCCTGACAGTCCATACAGTTCATCCCAGCAAGTTAACAGTTGATGCAGACTACTGCAAATGCATTTCAGCAATGCCAGCCAATACATAACACTAAGATAACAAAAATAGAAAAACCACATCATGATTGTCTTACCTACAAAGATACAGAATTTCTAAAAATTTTATTTGTTTAAAAGAAAAATAAAATGTTACTCCCTCTGAGGGTTTTCCAAATTCCATTTGATATGTAATTTGATTAGATATAAAAACTTCATATGCTTTTTGTCTAGCTTTGCATTTTTTAAACATTAAAGCAATGCACAGTTGTAATACAAGTTAATAAAGAAATAGCAAAGGTGCAGAAAAAAAGTGGGAATTGTATAAGTTCTAACCCTACTCTCCTGGGAAAAATATTAAATGGTATCTACTCAGTTTACCCCTTAAGAGATTTTCTGTACATATAAAAATATATAGCCTTGTGTATTTTAAACAAAATTAGGATTATATACATATATATATATCAGTGTGTGTTGGTGTGTGTCTATTTTATGAATGCATGTCATTTCAGTTCAGTATCTCAGTCATGTCCGACTCTTTGTGACCCCATGGACTGCAGCACACCAGACTTCCCTGTCCATCACCAACTCCTGGAGCTTGCTCAAACTCATGTCCATCAAGCCAATGATGCCATCCAGCCATCTCATCCTCTGCCGTCCCCTTCTCCTCCTGCCTTCGATCTTTCCTAGCATCAGGGTCTTTTCAAATGAGTCAGTTCTTCGCATCAGGTGGCCAAAGTATTGGAGTTTCAGCTTTAGCATCAGTCCTTCCAATGAATATTCAGGACTGATCTCCTTTAGGATGGACTGGTTGTATCTCCTTGCCGTCCAAGGGACTCTCAAGAGTCTTCTCCAACACCACAGTTCAAAAGCATCAATTCTTTAGTGCTCAGCTTTCTTTATGGTCCAACTCTCACGTCCATACATGACTACTGGAAAAACCATAGCCATGACTAGGCAGACTTTTGTTGGCAAAGTAATGACTCTGCTTTTTAATATGCTGTCTAGGTTGGTCATAGTTTTCTTCCAAGGAACAAGGAGCTTTCAATTTCATGGCTGCAGTCACCATCTGCAGTGATTTTGGAACCCCCCAAAATAAAGTCTCTCACTGTTTCCATTGTTTTCCCATCTACTTGCCATGAAGTGATGGGACTAGATGCCATGATTTTAGTTTTCTGAAACCTGAGGATTTTTAAGTCAACTTCTTCACTCTCCTCTTTCACTTTCATCAAGAGGCTCTTTAGTTCTTCGCTTTCTGCCATAAGGGTGGTGTCATCTGCATATCTGAGATTATTGATATTTCTCCTGGCAATCTTGATTCCAGCTTGTACTTCATCCAGTCTGGCATTTTGCATGATGTACTCTGCATGTAAGTTAAATAAGCAGCCTTGACTTACTCCTTTCCTGATTTGGAACCAGTCTGTTCCGTGTTCAGTTTTTTTTTTTTTAATTTTATTTTATTTTTAAACTTTACATAATTGTATTAGTTTTGCCAAATATCAAAATGAATCCGCCACAGGTATACATGTGTTCCCCATCCTGAACCCTCCTCCCTCCTCCCTCCCCATACCATCCCTCTGGGTCGTCCCAGTGCTCTAGCCCCAAGCATCCAGTATCGTGCATCAAACCTGGACTGGCATCTCATTTCATACATGATATTTTACATGTTTCAATGCCATTCTCCCAAATCATCCACCCTCTCCCTCTCCCACAGAGTCCATAAACTGTTGCTTCTTGACCTGCGTACAGATTTCTCAGGAGGCCAGTCAGGTGGTCTTGTATTCCCAGTTCTTTAAGAATTTTCCACAGTTTATTGTGGTCCACACCATCAAAGGCTTTGGTGTAGTCAATAAAGTAGATATTTTCTGGAACTCTCTTGCTTTTTTGATGATCCAATGGATGTTGGCAATTTGATCTCTGGTTCTTCTGCCTTTTCCAAATCCAGCTTGAACATCTGGAAGTTCATGGTTCATGTACTGTTGAAGCCCAGCTTGGAGAATTTTGAGCATTACCTTGCTAGTGTGTGGGATGAGTGCAATTTTGTGGTAGTTTGAACATTCTTTGGCATTACCCTTCTTTGGGACTGGAATGAAAACTGCCTTTTTCTAGTCCTGTGACCACTGCTGAGTTTTCCAAATTTGCTGGCGTACTGAGTGCAGCACTTTCACAGTATCATCTTTCAGGATTTGAAATGTTATGAATGTATGTACACATACATATGAATGTATACAAATGAATATATGTATGTATGTATTATTATTATGTGTATGTGTATAAATAAATATATACATATGCACATATATGTTTATAAATCAAACTCTATACACCATGTTATAGAACTTGAGCATTTTTGGTTAGTTTAGTACAGATTAAGAGCTTGAATTGAAACTGAAGTTCTCCTTGTGACTTTGTGTAAGTTACCTCTACTTCACTATGTCTCAGTTTATACAACTGTGATAATTATTCTGCTGCTGCTGCTAAATCGCGTCAGTCGTGTCTGACTCTGTGTGACCCCATAGACGGCAGCCCACCAGGCTCCCCCGCCCCTGGGATTTTGTTTGCCATTTCCTTCTCCAATGCATGAAAGTGAAAAGTGAAAGTGAAGTCACTCAGTCATGTCCGACTCTTCATGACCCCATGGACTGCAGCCTACCAGGCTCCTCCGTCCATGGGATTTTCCAGGCAAGAGTATTGGAGTGGGGTGCCATTGCCTTCTCCAGATAATTATTCTAAAATAGTTTAAAAATTTCTAACCTATTATATGTGGTTAGTAATGTTAGCAATTATTATTATTTATTATCAATATATATCATTTTTATCACTTTTAAGCTACATAGTATTGAAAAGACATATTTATTTGACCTATTTCCTATTGATGAACTTCTATATCTTCATTTATTTATTATAAATTAAGTGCCAATAAATTAATGAGGTTAATTCTTTGTATACTGCAGTAAATATGTCTATAAAATAATTTTGAAGAATTAGAATTGCTAGACCAAGCAATGTACAGATTTACAGTTTTGGTAGATATTGTTTAATAAGCATATTATGCCATTATCCAAAAGGCATTGCACATCAAAAAGTCTATAAGTAATAAATGTTGGAGAGGTTGTGGAGGAAAGAGAACCGTTCTACACTGTTGGTGGGAGTGTAAATTGGTGCAGCCTCTAGGGAAAACACTATGAAGATTCCTTTAAAAAGTTAAAAATATAGTTACCATATGAGCTAGCAATCCCACTCCTGGGCATATATCCAGAAAAGATGAAAGCTCTAATTTGAAAAGATATATGCACTCCAATGTTCATAGTGTAACTATTTACAATAGAAAACACATGAAGCAACCTAAATGTCCATCAGCAGATGAACGGATAAAGATTTAGTACATATATACAATGGATATTACCCAACCATTAAAAAGAATGAAATAATGCCATTTGCAGTAAGACGGATGGACCTATAGATTGTCATGCTAAGTGAGTCAGGCAGAGAAAGACAAATATCATATGATATCACTTAGGCGCTGTGCTCAGTTGCTCAGTTGTGTCCAACTCTTTATAACCCTTTGGACTGTAACCCACCAGGCTCCTCTGTCCATGGGATTTTTCAGGCAAGAGTACTGGAATGGGTTGCCATTTCCTCCTCCAGAGGATTTTCCCAACCCAGGGATCTCCTGCATCTCCTGCATTGCACGTGATTCTCTAACACTGAGCCATTGAGGGAAGCCGTGACTTAAATGCGGAAGCCATGAATTAAATGTGGAATCTTAAAAAATACACGATGAACTTTTATTTATAAAACAGAAACAGACTCACAAATATAGAAAATAAATTCATGGTTACAAAAGGAAAGAGAGGGAGGGATAAATTGGGAGTATGGAAATTAAAGATGTATACCACCATATATAAAATAGATAAAAACCAAGGATTTACTGTATAGCACAGGGAACTATATTCAATATATTATAAACTGTAATTGAAAATAATTTTTAACGAATATATATATTCACACATATTAAGCTAAATCACTTGAAAATAACACAATATTGTAAATCAACTATGCTGCTGCTGCTGCTGCTAAGTCGCTTCAGTCGTGTCCGACTCTGTGCAACCCTATGGACTGCAGCCTACCAGGCTCCTCCATCCATGGGATTTTCCAGGCAACAGTACTGGAGTGGGATGCCATTGCCTTCTCCTAAATCAACTATACTTCAATTTAAAAAAAAGATTCTCCTGAACTTTTTAGAAGAATAGCCATTTTCTCATACTATCCACAACAGTAGTTATTATTAATAATTTTAATTTCATAAATTTGATTAAATGGAATAGGGGATAATTAGTCCTATAGCTCTTTATTTTATTATTAGTTATAAAATAGCTGTTCATGAACTTACTAGATATTTGCCTTATTTTTTTCTGTTATTCATTCAAATCTTTGCCCTCCCATCAAGGTTTTCACTTCATGTTCTTATTCATTTGTGAAAGATCTTGACATATTAAAAATATTAACCATTCTTTATATCAGAAAATGAGAGCAATCTTGGCAATATTCTCATTGTGTTCCTTAACTATATTTCTACATACAAAGCTAGTGGAGGTGATGGAATTACAACTGAACTATTTAAAATTCTAAAAAATAATACTGTTAAAATGCTGCACTCAATATGTCAGCAAATTTGGATAACTCAGCAGTGGTCACTGAGTGGAAAATGTCAGTTGTCATTCCAATTCCAAAGAAGGGCAATGCCGAAGAATGTTCAAAATACCACAGAGTTACACTTATTTCACATACTAGCAGGGTAATGCTCAAAATCCTTCAAGCTAGGCTTCAACAGTATGTGAACCGAGAATTTCTAGATGTGCAAGCTTTATTTAGAAAGGGCAGAGGAATCAGGGATCAAATTGGCAACATCTGTTGGATCATAGGAAAAACAAGAGAATTCCAGAAAAACATCTACTTCTGCTTCATTGACTATACTAAAGCCTTTGATGGTGTAGACAACAGCAAAATGTGGAAAATTCTTAAAGAAATTGGAATACCAGACCATCTTACCTGCCTCCTGAGAAACCTGTATGAATAGTTATAACTGGACATGGAATAATGGACCAGTTCCAAATTGGGAAAGGAGTACGTAAAGGCTGTATATAATCACCATGCTTATTTAACTTATATGCAGAATACATCATGTGAAATGCCTGGCTGGATGAAGCACAAGCTGGAATCAAGATTTCAGGGAGAAATATTAATAACCACAAATATGCAGATAACACCACTCTAATGGCAGAAAGTGAAGAGGAACTAAAGAGACTCTTGATGAAGGTGAAAGAGGAGAGTGAAAAAGCTGGCTTAAAACACAACATTCAAAAAATGAAGATCATGGCATCCAGTCCCATCATTTCATGGCAAATAGATGGGGAAAAAATTTAAACAGTGATAGATTTTATTTTCTTTGGCTCCAAAATCACTGCAGACAGTGACTTCAGTGATGAAATTAAAAGATGCTTGCTCCTTGGAAGAAAAGCCATGACAAGCCTAGACAGCATATTAAAAAGCAGAGACATCACTTTGCCAACAAAAGTCCATCTAGTCAAAACTATGTTTTTTCCTGTAGTCATGTACTGATGTGAGAGTTGAACCATAAAGAAGGCTGAGTTCTGAAGAATTGATGCTTTTAAATTGTGGTGTTGGAAAAAACTCTTGAGAGTCCCTTGGACTGCAAGGATATCAAACCAGTCAATCCTATAAGAAATGAACCCTGAATATTCATTGGAAGGACTGATGCTAAAGCTGAAGCTCCAATACTTTGGCCATCTAATGGAAGAGCTGAGTCATTGGATAAGACCCTGATGCTAGGAAAGATAGAAGGCAGAAGGAGAATGGGGCAGCAGAGGATGAAATGGTTAGATAGCATCACCAACTCAATGGACATGAATTTGAGCACACTTTGGCAGACAACGGATGACTGACGAGCCTGGAATGCTGCAGTCTATGTAGTCACAGAGAGTCAGATAAGATTTAGCGACTGAACAAACACATCATATATTTTATCATACAGAGAAATTTGAAACCACTAATTTTCAAACAGTCCATGTATGTATATTTGCACTTAATATGGTTGCTTGTTCTAAATTTTTTCTCTAGAAATAATCTAATATTTACTTGATCAGTTTTATAAAAATGCAGCTGTCATGATTGTTTTTGTAAAAATGAAAACTCTCCTGTACATTATGAAAGATTTAAGGATCTGAACCATTTAGTTTATATAGAGTATACTTTTTATATAAGCTTATTGAATTTCTTCAATGGATTCAATAAAAGAGATAATATTTTAAACACTTGATTTCTCTCTTCTTTAAGAGAAAACTTTCATACTGTAGTCAGGGTCATGTTTATGAAGCAAAAACATATTCATGTTTAAAATTCTTCTAATAGCTTTTATTTGCAATTGTTGAAGACAGCTTAGAGAAGTGCTACTGTAAAAAGTGATGTAAGCAGAGGGCAGTGTCCACATGCCATGGGGCCTTATTAGAAATGTGTATTCCAGGGCCCCACCACAGCCTTACTGAATCGGAAATGATGCTGAAGTCGAGAAGCACTAAACAGTGTCCATAGTACACAGGATGTCTAATCTTTATGCTTTTGTCCTGTTCCTTATTAATCACTGTGCTTGATACTGATTCCTAAATCCACCAGTCTGGATCCTCCACTAACTGCTAATCATAAATCACTGCGATGCACCCTTGAAACCTCATATCCTATCACAGTGCTTGACACATGCTGAGCCTGAAGTATTACTCGAAAGAATGAATAAATATATGAATGAATAAATATATCCTCCCAGAGGTATTTACTCACTAATTTGGGACTCAGATCTAAACTCCAGGGTCCTTTCCTGGATGAAGCTTCCTCTAGTTTCCTCTGCTTCTTCAGGATGTCAGGTGTGTCTCTTTTCATGACTTTTGCTTCCCCTGTTCTGACATCATCTCTTTTCTCCCCCTTCTCTTATTTTCTCCTTGGTGCCTGAAGCACAGCAGACCTCAGTGATAGCTTTGTAAATTAAATTAAATACATTTTAAACCAATCACTGCAACAAGCTTGTGCCAAGTCCTAGGACCAGTTAATCTTCCCATGTCTCAGTTTGCTCACTTATAAAATGAAAGCGAGTTGAATGAACTTTTTGAAAGAAGATGTTCTAAATTTCGATAGTGGTGGGAGTCACCCAAAGGTACAAGCTGGACAATATTCATCAAACTGTGTCCTTAACGTGGGGGAATTTTATTTATGTAAATTGAAACTCAATGACACTAGAGGGAAAATGGAGGCATGTGAGAAAATTATGAACTAGCGGTCCAGTAAGATATTTTGGTTTGTACTTAGAGTGGATTTTTATTTTTTAATTTATTTTAAATGAATCTGGACACCTTTAAACTCAGTACTCACTTCCACCTCCCACAGACCTCTCTCTATGACTACTTTAAACCAGACCTGAGTCTCTCATTTTTATTCATCTCCCACACAAGATGCTCATTTCCCCAGTCTCTTTCAGAACTAAGTTTTCATTATTCTGCCCCACAAACAATGGATCATAATCAAGGGTCATTTCTGAATATAATACTCATCTGAGGATAATGTGAATTCTTAATTATCTAAGGGCTTTAATTATCTATGTCCCCACTCAATGATTTGCTTATGTTTACTCACTGTGGTTCTACTGCACATTAAAACAAATTTATTTTCCAATTTAGTTGCATCTTCACATTTATTTTATATATTAGAAAAGAGCTTCAAGATTTTTTTTTCCTGTGGTGATTAAAGCATATTATCAGGTCAGGACAAGAGTAGCTAAGATCCCTGGAGGAGGAAATGGCAACCCACTTCAGTATTCTTGCCTGGGAAATCCCATGGACAGAGGAGTCTGATGGGCTACAGTCCATGGAGTCATAAAGAATCGGACATGACTGAGCAACTGAGCACGCACATACAGGGTTTCCCTGGTGGCTCAGTGGTAAAGAATCCACCTGCAAGAATCCACCTGCCAATGCAGGAGGCATGGGTTTGACCCCTGATCTGAGAAGATTCCACATGCCATGGGGCAACCAAGCCTGTGTGCTACAACTATTGAGCCTGTGCTGTAGAGCCTGGGAACTCGAACTACTGAGTCCATGTGCCACAACTACTGAAGCCCAAGTGCTCGGAGCCTGTGCTCTGCAAACAGACAGGCCACAGCGATGAGAAGCCTACACACCGCAGTGAGAAGCCTGCACACCGCAGTGAGAGAGGAGCCCACGCAGCATCAAAGATCTGGCACAGCCATAAATAAATAATCAAAGTATTTCTTAAAATATCTACTTTGGATAGTCAGGAAAAGCTGGATATGCATCCTGAGTCAACACCATGATACAATTGCTATTCAATCCTGCCGTCTACTTTCAAAGCTGGTTGTTTTGTTGTGGAAAGATTAAATTGATAAACTCAGTCAGTTGACTGATGATTTTATAAAGCTACCTGGCTGTCAAAATGCTAAAATGTTTGTGTCAGGAATACTATATAAATATTCTTTTAGTAAAATCTCGAAATAAAAAAGGGAATTACTTTAAAAATAAAAAAAGAGTAGCTAAGAGAGTAATATATATGATAACATATAGCATTCTATCATATATATATGATACACACACACACACACACACACATATTAGTCAGTTCAGTTGCTCAGTCATGTCTGACTCTTTGTGACACCATGGACTGCAGCATGCCAGGCTTCCTTATCCATCACCAGCTCCAACATATAGTTGGAGATATATATAGAGAGAGATAGAGAGAGAGAGAGGGGGAGAGAGAGAAAGAGAGAGCATCCTATTATATAACCTCTTGTATATATGTTACATACACACATATAGCACTCAATACCATTTAGTGTTTATTTTTAGTGAATATTAATCTTTCACCATTAATATAAGAAGTCATTTCATGTCTAATGTCTTATTAGAAAAGTGCCATTAGTCAGAACCCCAGAGACACCTGTCTGGCTTTGCGGGTGGGTTATTTTTAATTTTATTATGCCAGGAAATTGTTTTTCCTCTCCATGTGTTTGTCTTCTTATCACTCATCCCATCTCACACGTCCAAATCCATCCTGACTCTAATAGGCTGGATAATTAATCATCCTAGAAGCTGACATGTATAACACAGAGCAATAAAGAAAAAAGGCAACAAAGGGAGTCTAAGTACTGTACAGCTCCCTGTGATAAAATGGACACCTCACTTTTTAAGTTGCAAAAGAACTTTGTTGTAATCGTATAAGAAATATTTTCACCTTTCTTCTCTTTTTTTTTTTAAAACCACAGCCCCACATGCACACCACTGGGAATACAAGAATAAAGCATATATTGCCTTATTATATGTTTGAAAAATTAAAATATAAATAATTGACTAAAATCCTCATCACAAGAAAAAAATAATTTCATTAGCTATGTATGCTGATGAATGTTAACTAGATTTATTGTGATGATCATTTTACAATACACAAAATAGCAAGTCATGTTGTACACCTGAAACTAATATATGTCAATTGTACCTCAAAAAACCTATGAAAATTACAAATATGTTATGTGCGTATGAAAAGTCTCAGTGGTGAGGCCAAAAAATCCATCCTTTGCCTTTAGGGTGTATTCAGTCTTTATTTTTTTGGCATAGGAAGTATTTTTTGTTACATGAACAGATATTAAAGACTATACCATTTTATAAAATATAGAAATTATTGAATAATTCTTTGGTTCATAATATAGAACATTCATTTCATGTGAGAAAATAGGGTTTTTTGTTTTTTGTTTTTGTGGAGGATCTTAGCTTCCCAACCAGGAGTCAAGCCTGTGCCCCCTGCAGTGGAAGCTCAGAGTCTAAACCACTGGGCCACTAGTGAAGTCCTTATTTTTTCAATTTTATTTTTATTTTTTATTTTTTTATTTTAAATTTTTACATTTATTAGGTTATCACTTTTAATATCAAAGAAAAAGGCAATGCAGTATAATTGCTGATCACAAGATAATCACACATTTATTTTATCTTATTTATTTTTTTGTTTTTTGTTTTTTTTATTTAATTTTATTTTTAAACTTTACAATATTGTATTAGTTTTGCCAAATATCAAAATGAATCCACCACACTTTAATTAAAAAAATACATAAGCTGAACTTACCTCATAAAACTTCATGAAATATTTTCTGACTTAGCATATTAATGTTAACTTTAACAAAAAATAAAGGGGCATCTCCTGCCTACATGTAAGATATTAAAGTTACTCTAGAAGAAGGCAATGGCACCCCACTCCAGTACTCTTGCCTGGAAAATCCCATGGATGGAGGAGCCTGGTAGGCTGCAGTCCATGGGGTTGCTAGGAGTCAGACATGACTGAGCGTCTTCATTTTCACTTTTCACTTTCATGCATTGGAGAAGGAAATGGCAACCCACTCCAGTGTTGTTGCCTGGAGAATCCCAGGGATGGGGGAGCCTGGTGGGCTGCCGTTCTATGGGGTCGCACAGAGTTGGACATGACTGAAGTGACTTAGCAGCAGCAGCAGTAGCAGTCTAATCAATAACAAGTAATTTTACTTCTGAGCTTTAGGTTACTTATCTGAGAGAATGAGAGTACTGTTTCCATTATCTCCATGATTATGTTATTAACTTCTTACTCTCATTTAGAAACCAGATAGACGCTGAGGCCTTGGAAGTGATTTCAGAACTTGCTGTGAGCTGGAATCAGCTGGAAAGCTTATGAAGAATACGAATTTCTGGGTCTCCTCCAGGCTCATAGAGTCAGCATGTCACTGGAATAATGCTATTAACAAGCCCAGTAGGTGACAGTGATATATCTTGGCCTCACACCGGAACTTAGGACTTGCCTTTTTGGGATACTTCAACTCTCAAATTTAAGGGTAGTGGAGGAAAGAAAAAAAAAAAAATTATGTAGAAAGAGAAAAAAGTAGTATGCACTCAAAATTTAAATAATTTTGAAAGAAATAACAGGGCATTTCCTGATCCAGTTGGCTGTTTTCATACAGTGACAATTACCTGTAAATGAGGAGGGCATAAACAAAACATACTGAAAGCTACAGAATTCATCTCTGGTCCATAACAAATCCCAAGTTTGTTCTCTCCTCTTTTTAATGATTTCATAAAAAGAAAGGGAAACAAAAGAAGAGATGGCATAGAAACAGTTCTTGAACCTACAGGAAAAAAACCACAATGGGAACAATTCAAATACTTAAAAGGAAAAAAAAAAAAAAGGCCACCCAGAGGGTGAGGGAGGGAGTGGGTGCAGAGGTTGAGGGTGAGAATGCAGGAGAGGTGGCATGTCAGCAGTATGTGAGTCTGTATTGAGAGTTGAGTGAGTAAACCAAGAATCATGGGAGAAGTGAGGACAAGTGAAAGAGAGATGAGGAAACAAAAAGAAGAGTGGAAAAGGCAAATGCGCTACAGCACTGAGAAAAGGTATAGAAAAGGAGGAGTCTGTAGATAAAGAGGAAGTCCAGCAAGAAAGAAATCTGAAGACAGAGGTTTTCCAGTTTCATTTGGTGATGGTGGCAGGGGTATTGTCAGCTCCCTGTGTCTCCCTGCCCCTCACTGATCTGTAGAAAACTAACACATGTCTTCTTTGGGGCGCATGTAAGACAAACTATGTTAACAATTTGTGTGTCGGTTAAATTGGTTTAAAAATTTTACCAGAGAAATAGTTCCTGCGCAAACCTATCATAGCAAATATGCTTACTATGTTACTAAAACTAAATCCGAGGGTAACACTTGCCAACTTCCAGGCTGACAGATTTTGGTAGTTCAAGTAATTCTAGGTTTAAGCAAAATAAGGAAAGGTTTAAGCAAAACTACTATCTTTTAAAAACATTGGTTAGTGTGTGTTAATACTGTTGTCTCAAACAAAATGAAACCTCAATTATATTTCAAATATCTCACACATTTAGCTTTCATTTAAAAAAATTAATGTAAAATATATCTTTTTTTCAGTTGACCAGTACTATCATCTTTTAAAATCTTAAGAGATTATTTCTGATCTTTGAGTATAGAAAAACTTCCCTTTTGCTAAGCAACTATAGATCTCAATCTGAAGAAACAAGATAAAATTGAAAATAATTTTACTATCCTTATGTCAATTCCAGTTTATGTCAGTTATCTTGTTAAATCAGCTTATACAGTTATTAATCAAAACAGCAAACATTACTACAAAAAAAGTTTTTATAAGACAGTTGATCCATAACAATGATTTATGGTACATTCAGCCCCTAAGGTCCTAAAGATAAAATTTTGAGTGGTGTTAATGCTACAGTTCTTTACAAGGAATTCTCCAGGCAAGAATACTGAAGTGGGTTGCCATTCCCTTCTCCAGGGGATCTTCCCAACCCAGGGATTGAAATTGTGTCTCTTCCATTGCAGATGATTCTTTACTATCTGAGCAACCAGGGAAGCCCAATGCTACAACATTTAATTGAAACCAGAAATCCAGCAAGCATACAAGATTCAAGTAACAGAGGCTAATCTTTATCCAAGTCTTTAGTAATATATTTCATTCAGAACTGAGAAGGCTCTACAGTAGTATGAGTGTCTTCTTTAGATTTGTTAATTTGTCCTTTAGTAGAGTTTCTTCAAAATTGTTCTAACTATAAGTAACATAGCAGAACTTGTAGACTGCGTTTTTACATTTCAAAGTTGATATGAAATTTCCATAAAATTACATGTTAAGCAATTTTTCTTTTCTTAGTTTTCAATATTAGATTGAAAGATAGGACTCTGATTCTAGTTTTCCTATAAAGACTCAACTAACCCTAGGCTTTAGTAGTGGGGTTTAATTTAAGAAACATTGGGTCTCCATGTTAGAGGACACAAATTCTCTCTTTGCTATATTCAGTTTGAAAAGATAGATTTCAGTAGTTTGCTGCTAGACACACAAAACATATCTCAGAATGAGGGTTAAGTTTCCTAAAGGAATGCTTTATGATTTTTTGTTTGTTTTCTGTCTCTTTTTGACCATGCTGTATAGCATGTGGGATCTTATTTCCTCAATCAGGGATCAAGCTTGTGCCCAGTCTTTGAACCAACAGAAAAGTCTAAGAAATGTTTTAAAAATAGAGATTTTTAAATTAGACAGCTTAAAATTCATTGTCTCACCTATTCACTGGTAAAATATCTATCTAAAATACTCTACACCGGGAGGATAACGATATTTCTTTCTGGTAATTTGTAGTATCATGCCTAGTGACAGAATGGGGAGAGGACTGAGCTGAAATGTGATGATCAGGGAAGAACTTCTGAAGAAGGTGACACTTGACAGAAGGTGAGAGAGCAAATCATAAGCCAGAGTTAAGTTCTAATACAGCAAACTGTTTCAACAAGTTTAAATTTAATGGTACATACCACGAAGGTCACACAAAAGTAAAGCTCATAACTTTCTTTCTTTACAGGGACCCATACATTTTCATAAAATTAAAATAAAAACCATTTATAAATATTCCACATTGTACTTTCTATATCAATTACAGTTCAGTATTAATAGCCATGTACATAAAAATGTTTACTAAAGATTAAGCTAATACAGCTCCATTTCTAAAACACAAAGCAAAACTGATTCAAATATTTATTTTCAAATAGTTTGATGAGATAACATTCACTTTGATTTTCACTCTTATTAATTCTTTTTGAAATTTTTAAAATGTAGTAGAGGATAGATAAGTGTAATATTCTTAACCTATTGAGAAAAATTTGGGGAAAATATAATCTTTCTCAAGAGTTATAGACCATGTCATCGTTCAGACCTGGGACAGCATGTAAACATTTGTACATTTGTTCAACCTCAGAAATCTAGCCTTGTGTGTCTAATGATTTAAGACTTCTTTTTAACCTCTGACTCTTAATAGCATCTGAAAGTCCTCTGTAAACCAAGAATCTACTATAAAAAAGGATTACATTGGGCTTTCAAACAACAAATGAAAGAAAGAGGATGAGTGGTAAAAAGGAAAGGAAGATCAAATAGTCTGGTTTTCATTCTAAACTATAGTCTCTGTTTGAAATTTTTTTTTGCCATGTGGCAATTCTTAAAGTCTGGGAAGTCTGTCCAACACTTTGAATAAAAGCAAATATGGGCATCTTTAAGATGTTAAATTCTTGGGAGAGGCTGTTTTCCTTGTATTCTAAAAAAAAATCTAAATTTCTAAGAATTAAAACAATTGATGAAAAGAGGAACATAGAAGGTCAAAGCTATTATATTTCCACTTGTTTACATTGCTTAGAGTTGGCTTTATCTTCTTTTCTAAAGGCGTTTTTAGACGAGTGACAATCTGACAAGTCGAGTCCCTGTGTTCACATTTCCTTTTTCTCTTGGGATGGAGCACACTAGAGTGAGCATCTCCTCCAAACAAACCACACACATGAAACTGTAAAATGACTAAAAGGTTTCCAACAAAGTAGGATAAAGTCACTATATTAAGTATTAATATCATCATATAAAATATTAGTTTAAATTTAGCATTAATATTTCAGGAATTATAAGGTTATTACCCAAGGACTTAACTATGATTCTTAATCTATTATATGGTAACTTTCTCTGGATGATTTCTACCCTTTATATTTCCTAAATACAGGAACCTAAGGGAATCAAGTGATGCACTTAGAGCTTCTAAACTTTTAAAGATGTATTAACAAATGTATTATACATAGAAAGGGTGATAGAGAAGGTAAAGCCCTCATTTTTACTGACTTCTTAGTAATTTCACGTTTGCACAGACTGTGGAAAATTCTTAAAGAGACGGGAATAGCAGACCACCTAACCTGCCTCCTGAGAAATCTGTATGCAGATCAAAAAGCAACAGTTAGAACTGGAAATGGAACAACAGACCGGTTCCAAATCAGGAAAGGAGTACACCAGGGGTGTATATTCCTAGCCTGCTTATTTAACTTACACGCAGAGTACATCATGTGAAATGCCCGAATGGATGAAGCACAAGCTGGAATCAAGATCACTGGGAGAAATATCAATAATCTCAGATAAGCAGATGACACCACCCTTATGGCAGAAAGCGATGTAGAACTAAAGAGTCTCTTGATGAAAGTGAAAGAGGAGAGTGAAAATGTTGGCTTAAAAATCCTCAGCATTCAGAAAACAAAGATCATGGCATCAGGTCCCATCACTTCATGGCAAATAGATGGGGAAACAATGAAAACAGTGAGAGACTTTATTTTCTTGGGCTCCAAAATCACTGCAGATAGTGACTGCAGCCATGAAATTAAAAGACTCTTACTCCTTGGAAGAAAAGCTATGACCAACCTAGACAGCATATTAAAAAGCAGAGACATTACTTTGCCAACAAAGGCCTGTCTAGTCAAAGCTATGGTTTTTCCAGTAGTCATGTATGGATGTGAAAGTTGGACCATAAAGAAAGCAAGCACCAAAGAATTGATGCTTTTGAACTGTGGTGTTGGAGAAGACTCTTGAGAGTCCTTTGGACTGCAAGGAGATCAAACCAGTTGATGCTAAAGAAAATCAACCCTGAATATTTACTGGAAGTACAGATGCTGAAGTTGAAGCTCCAATACTTGAGCCACCTGATGCGAAGAACTGACTCATTTGAAAAGACCCTGATGCTGGGAAAGATTAAAGGCGGGAGGAGAAGGGGACAACAGAGGATGAGAGTTTTGGATGGCATCGCTGACTTGATGGACATGAGTTTGAGCAAGCTGCAGGAGTTGGTGATGGACAGGGAAGTCTGGTATGCTGCACTCCTTGGGGTCACAAAGAGTTGGACATGACTGAGTGACTGAATTGGACTGAACTTGGTAATTTCACACACATTTTTTGTTTCATTTTTCATAGTAACACAGTGAAGTAAGTTATTCTTCTGTTTTTGTGGATAAGAAAATTGCCAGTTCAGCAAGGTTAGTAACTTGCTATATTAGTTTGCTATGGCTGCAATAACAAAGGACCTCAATCTGAATGTATTAGATAAATTTATTGTCTCACTTCTGGAGCCTGGAAAAATGAAATGAAGTTGTTGGCAGGGTTTGTTCCTTCTGAGGGTTGTGAAGAAAGATCTATTCCAGACCTTTTTCCTTGTCTTGTAGGTGTCCTCACATTGTCTTCCCTCCATCCCTATCTGTGTCCAAATTTCCTCTTATAAGGATGTGTGTGTGTGTGAGTGCTAAGTTACTTCAATCCTGTCCAACTCTTTGCAACCCTATGGACTGGAGCCCACCAGGTTCCTCAGTCTGTGGCATTCTCCAGGCAAGAATACTGGAATGAATTGCCAAACCCTCCTGCAGGGGATCTTTCCAATCCAGGGATTGAACTGCTTCTCTTAGTCTCCTGCATTGCAGGCAGCTTCTTCATCACTGGAGCCACCTGGACAGCCCTCTTATAAGGACATCAGTCGTATTAGATCACAGCTCCTTGTGACTCCATATAACTTGATTATGTCTGTACAGACCCTACCTCTTCATTTCCTTTCTTTAAGAGGTAGTATTTTATGCCCACAACTTATTTTTAGGCCCCAAATCCTTTTACAGACTGCAGGCTTTCCCAGTTCTTTTCATCGACGGATGAAATCTTCCAGTGTCTGAGAATAAGGAAGCCTTCAAAGCTTTAGAGTTTAGGTAAGGGCTCAAATGTAACTTCTCCAATATTCACAACTGTGGCCATCTCCTCATTTTATATGGTCATTAGAATTTGAGAACTTAACCCCAAATTGGGGCTTTATCTTGCCCAGGCTAAATGGACTGCAGAAGTTTTCAGCCTTCTCTTTTTTACTCTGGCTTTGGTTTTTCTCTTTCATTTTTAAGATTTGTATCTTTTTCAATTATTATTAGAACTTAGCAAGGTATTACTTTTTATTATATTCAATTCAACATTTCTATGTGCCTGTCTCTCTCTGTTTCTCTCTGTGTGAGAGTCTGGGTATATAGGGAAAGGGGCTTTGATAGCATATATGTTTTAGCTTATTCCACTATAATGAAGGCAACCATCTCAGACACTTATTAAAGTTTGAGAATGACCTTAGAAGGTAAGTGGAGTGTAGATCCACAGAGGATATGATATAGAATCTTATATTTCATTTTATTTCCCACTTCTACCACATACATATAAAAATAGTATTTTTATAGTTAGAAGGACTTATGCCAGGAGGTACTCAATAAATGGCTCTTTAATGACTGAGTGTATGAATGAAGAATATCTAGGATATACTATAATGATGTGCGTTGTAGTCTTCAACAATTTTTCCATTTTTGTTTATAGTGGGCAATTACTTCCTAATTTCTTACTATTATTTATCTTTAAGTAAGTAATTACTTACCTAATTACTTACTATTACTATTACTTATCTAACAATCACTTACAATTACTTATCTAACAAGCAAATGTATTAAATTCTACTTGGCAAACTTTCAAAAGTTTACAGTTTAGTGCAATGTTTGTGTATATATTTGTAGACTAATAATTCAATAAATATAATGTATGCATATTAAAACCCAGGGGTGTAGCCATCATTATGGAAACACAGAGTAAAAATTATCACTGCCTTGTCAGAGAACATTAGTGAAGGCTTACAATGAGCAACTGCATTGGAATTGAGACAATAGATAAATTAGACAAATTGAAGGGAATGGAAGGGAATGAGGCAGAGGCACAAGGGTGACAGGCAATAGGGGAAAACCATTTTTGGCTAAGTGAACAATAGCATCAGTTCAGTTCAGTTCAGTCGCTCAGTCATGTCCAACTCTTTGTGACCCCATGAATCACAGCACACCAGGCCTCCCTGTCCATCACCAACTCCCAGAGTTCATTCAAACTCATGTCCATCGAGTCAGTGATGCCATCCAGCCATCTCATCCTCTGTCGTCCCCTTCTCCTCCTGCCCCCAATCCCTCCCAGCATCAGGGTCTTTTCCAGTGAGTCAACTCTTTGCATGAGGTGGCCAAAGTATTGGAGTTTCAGCTTCAGCATCAGTCCTTCCAATGAACACCCAGGACTGATCTACATTAGGACGGACTGGTTGGCTGTCTTTGCAGTCCAAGGGACTCTCAAGTCTTCTCCAATACCACAGTTCAAAAGCATCAGTTCTTCGGCACTCAGATTTCTTCACAGTCCAACTCTCACATCCATACATGACCACTGGAAAAACCATAGCATTGACTAGACAGACCTTTGTTGGCAAAGTAATATCTCCGCTTTTCAATATGCTATCTAGGTTGGTCATAACTTTCCTTCCAAGGAGTAAGCATCTTTTAATTTCAAGGCTGTAATCACCATCTACAGTGATTTTGGAGCCCCAAAAAAGAAAGCCTGACACTATTTCCACTGTTTCCCCATCTATTTGCCGTGAAGTGATGGGACCAGATGCCATGATCTTCTTTTTCTGAATGTTGAGCTTTAAGCCAACTTTTTCACTCTCCTCTTTCACTTTCATCAAGAGGCTCTTGAGTTCCTCTTCACTTTCTGCCATAAGGGTGGTATCATCTGCATATCTGAGGTTATTGACATTTTTTCCGGCAATCTTGATTCCAGCTTGTGCTTCTTCCAGCCCATTGTTTCTCATGATGTACTCTGCATATAAGTTAAATAAGCAGGGTGACAGTATACAGCCTTGACGAACTCCTTTTCCTATTGGGAACTAGTCTGTTGTTCCATTTCCAATTCTAACTGTTGCTTCCTGACCTACATATAGCTTTCTCAAGAGGCAAGTCAGGTGGTCTGGTATTCCCATCTCTTGAAGAATTTTCCACAATTTACTGTGATCCACACAGTCAAAGGTTTTGGCATAGTCAATAAAGCAGAAATAGATGTTTTTCTGGAACTCTCTTGCTTTTTCCATGATCCAGTGGATGTTGGCAATTTGATCTCTGGTTCCTCTGCCTTTTCTAAAACCAGCTTGAACATCAGGAAGTTCACAGTTCACGTATTGCTGAAGCCTGGCTTGGAGAATTTTGAGCATTCCTATACTAGCGTGTGAGATGAGTGCAATTGTGCGGTAGTTTGAGCATTCTTTGGCATTGCCTTTCTTTGGGATTGGAATGAAAACTGACCTTTTCCAGTCCTGTGGTCACTGTTGAGTTTTCCAAATTTGCTGGCTTATTGAGTGTGCACTTTTACAGCATCATCTTCCAGGATTTGAAATAGCTCCACTGGAATTCCATCACCTCCACTAGCTTTGTTTGTAAGTGATACTTTCTAAGGCCCACTTGACTTCACATTCCAGGATGTCTGGCTCTAGGTGAGTGATCACACCATCGTGATTATCTTGGTCATGAACTCTTTTTTGTATAGTTCTTCTGTGTATTCTTGCCACCTCTTCTTAATATCTTCTGCTTCTGTTAGGTCCATACCATTTCTGTCCTTTATCGAGCCCATCTTGGCATGAAATGTTCCCTTGGTATCTCTAATTTTCTTGAAGCGATCTCTAGTGTTTCCCATTCTGTTGTTTTCCTCTATTTCTTTGCATTGATCGCTGAGGAAGGCTTTCTTATCTCTCCTTGCTATTCTTTGGAACTCTGCATTCAAATGGGAATATCTTTCCTTTTCTCCTTTGCTTTTCGCTTCTCTTCTTTTCACAGCTATTTGTAAGGCCTCCTTAGACAGCCATTTTGCTTGTTTGCATTTCTTTTCCATGGGATGGTCTTGATCCCTGTCTCCTGTACAATGTCACGAATTTCTGTCCATAGTTCATCAGGCACTCTATCAGATCTAGTCCCTTAAATCTATTTCTCATTCCACTGTATAGTCATAAGGGATTTGATTTAGTTCATATCTGAATGGTCTAGTGGTGTTCCCCACTTTCTTCAATTTAAGTCTAAATTTGTTAATAAGGAGTTCATGATCTGAGCCACAGTCAGCTCCCGGTCTTGTTTTTGCTGATTGTATACAATAGCATATGTAACACAAAAAGATTTGAATAAGGAAAAATAAGTTAATATGATTGGAGAACTGTGTACTTACTTGTTTTGGAATGGCAGAATAGTTAACGAGGCATTGTGGGAGGGAAATTTAGAAACATTGGCAAAGTCAGACCATGAAAGTCATTTCAGGTCTTCCTAGGAAGTTCGGATTTTATAGTGTAGGAGATTTTGTGTCATTAAAGGATTTTAAGATGGAAATGATATGATCACATTAGGCACACTCTTAGAGCACTATGGAGATGATTTAGAAGTTAAATCGACTATGTTAAGTGCAGGCAAGAAACTGCAAGTCCCTCACATAAGGTAGTGGAGGGGAATAGTGTGGAGGAAATAGATTAGAGAAATAACTAAGTAATCACATCCCCTGAGCTTGGTAAAACCTACATGCAATATGTGAATAAACTGAAGATACAATTTAGTCAACAGAAAGTACTCTGCTCATGTAAACTAATTTGATTTGAATTGTATCTAAAAGTTGAAATTGATTCTCTAATGAGTAGGATCAAAATTATTTGTTCTAACCCTAAGAAACTCTTCAGATCCACAGCTGATCATCTCTAAAGTGTCTCTAAATTATATGAAAGTAGTCATGCTTGAATGTCTCTGATATTAAAAAAAGAAAAAGGCTACATAGCTCAGTTTGTACTTAGCCGAGATAATTTCCCCCACCTACACTTTCAGAACTGCAGCCCAAATGTGAATTGTGAACATATTTGCTTTCACCAAATTCAGTCAACCTCATTTACAGTAGCATCATCTGCAGACAATGTTTAATTGCTGCTTCTTTTCAGTACAACTGAAACTACCCAGTATAACTTCTTTGAAAAAAAAGTCAAAAACAAGGCACAGGATTCTTAAGTGCAGCTTTTGTAGTAACATTTTGAACAATTTCTAAAAGTTGAAAA
>NW_011494950.1:4216570-4301061 GCF_000754665.1 Bison bison bison | reverse complement strand
TTGAAAAATGCCGATTGGTTGCCTAGAGGGTTATGCTAAGGAAAACAAGGCAGAAATCCAAGCTGTAGAATTCATGAAAACCTTTGTCATGGCAAACAATAGTGAAACCCAACATTGCCTGGAAGGGGAAATTTGAGTCTGCAATCTGTTAGACTTTATGTGCTGATAAGCGATAAGATTCTGTGCTGCATTTTGAAAGGAATACAGTAAACACAGTTCTAGACAGATCTGCCTCAGGCTTAACATGACACTTAAGTGCTCTGTGAGGGTAAAAGGAAAGGCAATTCTGGATACATTGCAAACTGCTTTTATTTTCTAGCAGTAAAACTAAGATGTCATGTAATCTCTATTAACAGGGAAAAAGATCCTCTTGACTGTGTTTCATCCAGTCTATATAAACTTTGATGTGGAGGGAGAAGATAATTATCATTTTAAGTAATAATCCATGTGAATATTTTAAAATTCTGTCTATCATAGAAGCACTATGGATGTTTAGCTGTGGAGTATTTTTCTAGGTTTTGAAAATGTTATTACTCCCCCCAAAACTAAATGCAGTTGTAATAGAAAAAGTTAGTACTTACAAGTAAATCTGAATTGAAATTCACGTTATGCAATGGAAAAATACTATGTCATTTTTAATTTTGGCAATTACACATCTTTAATATATAGCTTCTCTGTAGGAACCCCCAACCCAGGAGGGGAGAAAGAGCAGCCACATAACAACAGTATCTTTGTTTATACTGGAACAAGCATTTGATGTTTTAAGATCAAAATTATCTGGATTTCCAAAAGTAAAGCATTTGACCAGTGCTTTGAAACTAGCGAAAACTGTGAAACTGTAGATCTTTAACGATTCAGAAATTACAAAAAAATGAAATGATTATGAACATCTACTAAAGGATAGTATTGTTCACTGTCCAAGCATTTTAATTTCCTTGAAGTGAAATATGATACAAAAGTCATACGGCATTGTCTTAAAATTATGGAGAGATTTTTTTTGATTGGAGAGCAAAATTCACCTTTTATAGTTTGACACTGAGATAAATTTTCTTCCCTGCTAATAATTGTAACTAAGTGGAATTATCCATATAGTTTATGGTTACATATAAACAGTATAAATAGGATGAAAAGGGTTAGGTGGGGCTTCCCTGGTAGCTCAAAGGGTAAAAAATCTACCTGCAATGTAGGAGATCCGGGTTTGATTCCTGGACTGGGAAGATCCTTTGGAGAAGAAAATGGCAACCCACTCCAGTATTCTTGCCTGGAGAAGCCCATGGACAGAGGAGCCTGGTGGGCTATAGTCTATAGGGTCCCCAAAAGTCAGACATGACTGAATGACTAAGCACACGCAATACAGGGTTAGGCAACCATACAGGTTGAGTGGAATAAAATATAGAATTATAGTTTCTGATGATCTTGAGTCATCTAAGCTTTGCTCATAATTTCTGCACTGTTTTGGCTATAAAGACGCATTTTCCAACTATTTAGGAACTCACATTTATTCTTTGACATCCTTAAATTAACAAATTTGCAATAAAAACTTTATGATAATATATTAAATATTATTATTGGAGTTTCTTTTTCAATTCAAAACACTCTGATGTAATTTCCAAGTTATCCTAATTATGTAAATTGATCAAATAATTTAATATCAAGATGTTATTTATATCATTTTCCTGAAAGAAAGCTAGAATTGAAAGTCCCACTTAGTTTATGGAAGCTTAGGGCGGCAACTTTTCTTATGCTATTCTAGAGAAAAACTGTGTTGTATTTGAAAGAGCAACAGAGTTGAGACCGAATCTTAGTTCCATTACCATAGTTTTTTGACTCTGGAAAAATTCATTAATATTTAATGAATGAAACATTTAATTGTTTTTTCCTCAAATGTGAAATGTAAATAACAATAAGAACAGCAATAATTTTGGAAGATTCCTTTAAGATTTAGAGATAATGTGTATAAAGCAATTAGCAAAGCCTTTAGCATATGGTAGGTTTTCAAAAAATAGCAAATGTTATGGGGTAGAAACATAGTTAGTAATGATGTGTTACTCCCACCCCTAGGAATGAGTGTAAAATAATTATGTTTAAAACTGTAAGTTAATAGAGTTGTTTAAAAGATTTATTAACCCAGGTCTCCAACATTGCAGGTGGGTTCTTTACCAGCTGAGCCACCAGGAAAGCCCAAGAATACTGGAGTCAGTACCCTATCTCTTCTCCAGCAGATCTTTCTGGCTCAGGAATCGAACTGGGGTCTCCTGCATTGCAGGCAGATTCTTTATTAGCTGAGCTACCAGGGAAGCCCATTTTATAAGCAAAAATCTTTAAAATTACATTCTTAACTCCATTTTGACAAGATTTTTACTCTTGATAGTTTATCTCTATTGAAAATAATGTTATGCCTAGTGTACTCATATTCAAGACACTGTAAGACATGCATAAAGTGATACAGATACAAAAGTGAAAACAGTCTTTACTATAAGAAAACTGGTCTATCTGAAGAATAAATATTCATATAAATAATTAGTGGAGTATAGAAAATATTGGAAGTCAGGGACAATTAGGGATATCTATCAAGTACAGGATTCACTATTTGGGAAGCTGGATCTTCATAGAGGAGGTAATAAAGAGAATAAAGTTAAAAGAAGAGTAGAAGGTAACTGGGAATATAGTTAGGTATTGAATGTCCAAAGATCTTCATGACCGAGATAATCATGATGGTGTGATCACACACCTAGAGCTAGACATCCTGGAAGGCAAAGTCAAGTGGGCCTTAGGAAGCATCACTACGAACAAATCTAATGGGGGTGATTGAATTCCAGTTGAGCTATTTCAAATCCTAAAAATGATGCTGCTAAAGTGCTGCACTCACTATGCCAGCAAATTTGGAAAACTCAGCAGTGGCCACAGGACTGGAAAAGGTCAGTTTTCATTCCAATCCCAAAGAAAGGTACTGCCAAAGAATGTTCAAACTATAACACAACTGAACTCATCTCACACAGTAGCAAAGTAAATTTCTCCAAGCCAGGCTTCAACAATACATGAACCATGAAATTCCAGATGTTCAAGTTGAATTTAGAAAAGGCAGAGGAACCAGACATCAAATTACCAACATCTGTTGATCATCGAAAACACAAGAGAATTCCAGAAAAACATCTACTTCTGATTTATTGACTATGCCAAAGCTTTTGACTATGTGGATCCCAACAAATTGTGGAATATTCTTAAAGAGATGGGAATAGCAGACCACCTTACCTGCCTCCTGAGAAATCTGTATGCAGTTCAAGAAGCAACAGTTAGAACTGGACATGGAACAGACTGGTTTCAAATTGGGGAAGGAGTACATCAAGGCTATATATTGTCACCTGCTTATTTAACTTATGTGCAGAGTACATCATGAGAAACGCTGGGCTGAATGAAGCACAAGTGAAATCAAGATTCCGTGGAGAAATATCAATACCCTCAAATACAAATATCAATAACCTCAAATATGCAGGTGACACCACCCTTATGGCAGAAAGCGAAGAACTAAAGAGCCTCTTGATGAAAGTGAAAGAGGAGGGTGAAAACATTGACTTAAAACTCAACATTCAGGAAACAAAGATCATGGCATCTGGTCCCATCACTTCATGGCAAATAGATGGGGAAGCAATAGAAATAGTGGCAGACTTTATTTTCTTGAACTCCAAAATCACTGCAGATCATGACTGCAGCCATGAAATTAAAAGACACTTACTCCTTGGAAGAAAAGCTATGACCAACCTAGACAGCATATTAAAAAGCAGAGACATTACTTTGACAACAAAGGCCCATCTAGTCAAAGCTGTGGTTTTGCCAGTAGTCACATATGGATGTGAGAGTTGGACTAGAAAGAAAACTGAGCGCTGAAGAATTGATGCTTTTGAACTGTGGTGTTGGAGAAGACTTTTGAGAGTCCCTTGGACTGCAAAGAGATCAAACCAGTCCATCCTAAAGGAAATCAGTCCTGACTATTCATTGGAAGGACTGATGCTGAAGCTGAAACCAATATTTTGGCCACCTGATGTGAAGAACTGACTCATTTGAAAAGACCCTGATTGCTGAGAAAGATTGAAGGCAGGAAGAGAGGGGAACGATGGAGGATGAGATGGTTGGATGGCATCACCTGCTTGATGGACATGAATTTGAGCAATCTCTGTGAGTTGGCGATGGACAGGGAAGCCTGGCATGCTGCAATCCATGGAGTCACAAAGAGTCAGACACAACTGAGCGACTGCACTGAACTAAACTGGTTGAGTTTCCTGGTGAATCAGCGGTAAAGAATCTGCCTGCAATGCAAGAGAGGTGGGTTTGGTCTCTGAGAAAGAAAGATCGCCTTGAGATGGAAATGGCAACCAACTCTGTTATTCTTGCTGAGAAATCCCATGGACAGAGGAGCCAGGTGGGCTACAGTCCATGGGATCACAAACAGATGGACAGGACTGTGTGACTGAAAAACAATAAGTAGCTAAGCGACTTCACTTTCACTTTTCACTTTCCTGCATTGGAGAAGGAAATGGCAACCCACTCCAGTGTTCTTGCCTGGAGAATCCCAGGGATGGGGAGCCTGGTGGGCTGCTGTCTATGGGGTCGCAGAGAGTCAGACACGACTGAAGCGACTCAGCAGCAGCAGCAGCAGAGCTAAGAGTGAGAAGGGTTTTTGTATGTGAGTGTTAATTAAAGTAAGTAAAAAAAAAAGAAAAAAAAAGAAATCCCAGTAATCAAATCATAGAGAAATAATCAGTTTCTAATTTGGTGTATTTCCATATATATTAGTTCTGATCTGCTAAAAAACATTAGGTTGCTGCACCTTAAAGTATTTAACCAGTTCCTAATTGTTGAATGCTGAAATTCATTTTGATATTTTGACATTATTCACAATAATATGGTATGCAATATGGAGACATTTCTGGTAATGTCTTTAGAATGTCTTTAGAATACATTCTGCATTAATTTATAAAGATAATTTTAAGTCTCTTGGTTCATATGTGGTTGCTGTAAGGAAAGGCTCAGTTCAGTTCAGTCGCTCAGTGGTGTCTGACTCCTTGAGACCCCATGGACTGGACTTATTTTTATTCTTCAAATTGTGAAGCAGCCTTATGAGTAGCAATAAGAATCATGATTTTTAATATTTGTACTGGCAAGTTGAGATGAAATATCTTTCTTTCCTGCTTTACTTCACTTTACAACCTTTAAAGGTATCTTTACTGCCTCTTAAGTAATTCTATTATGCCAATTCCATTGCTCATTTTTATCCTGTGTTAGGTATTATTATGTTTTAAATCATTTAAAAAATTTAATGGCAGTTTAGTTGCTAAGTTGTGTCCGACTCTTGTGACCCCATCGACTGTAGCCTGCCAGGCTCCTCTGTCCGTGGGATTCTTCAGGCATTTCCTTCTCCAGAAGATCTTTCTGACCCAGGGCTTGAACCCAGGTCTCCTGCATTGCAGGCAGAAATTATTATTATATCATTATTATTTAAATTTTCATTTCTGTGATTACCAATGGGGTAAAAGTAATTTCCCTTAGAATTTGAAGAGAGGAATGTTTTTAAAAATTTGAGAATAATAAATAGGATAATTTTTTGCATTTGTACATGGATCCAAATAAACCATTACCAATAAGATTAGACAACTATAAGATACAACAGTGTTCTTCCCTGTACGAAAATCAAACAATTTCAAATTAGAGATATAGCTTTTTTTAAATCAAGAATTGAAAATATGAGATATATTGACTAAGTTTCGTCACCATTTATTGATGCAGGAAGAAATGAAGAAATCAACAGAAAAATTTTAGATTTTTTTGCTTTTCATATAATAAACAAGATTATTAGAGGGTAACATATCATAAATGATTATGATAGGAAAAAAACACCATTTGATATACTAAAGATAGATTCAAAATTAAGGTTAATAATACCCAGCTTTAGAAGGAAAAGTGGAAAGAATTGTGGTTTATTTAATCAGGTAACCATCCCATCAGGCATCAAAACAAAGTTTCATAATGGAGACCACGCATAGTCACATAGTGGACTTACTCCTTATACATCCGAAAAGCAACCGTAATAGCTGGGCTCAGCACTCAGCACAGTGTCCTGTATACTTCCATGCTTATTATATTTCTATTGATTGATTGGATTCAGAGCATATATCTAGATATATGGAGTTTAAATGGTGAGGAGAGAATACACTGTCATAAAAATGTCATAAAAATGTATTTGACAAATATTTTTGTTTAGAAGCAAACTCATATGCTAAAAATAAAAATACTGCCACTAATTATAGGAGGCAATATTCTTAACATTTTTCAGATTTATATGTGTAAAATTTAGAATTAGAACAAAATCTACAAACTGTTCAGAATACATGAGCTGATTAAAAAATAGAATTTCAGTTTTACAAATTGTGTTTAGAAATCAACAAGATTGCCTGTACTTGGTCAATGAGGTTTTGAGAAACTGATTACAATATTTTAAACCAGAGAGTAAAAGTTAAGCGCTAAGAGAAACTGACAAAATTAATTGACAAAATTACTGTCCTTATAGCTACTATCTGAAGAAAAGGTCTGAAGGTCTTATGATAACTTAAAAACATCTAATGTGGCATTTATTAATAGCAAATAAGAATGTATCAAAGAATTACAATAGAGTTAGAGGCATTTTCACATATATAAGCCTTCTGAAGCTGTTCATTTTATTTGTATTTATCAGCAGAACAAAAGAGTAGCATTCTACTTACTTTATGGTTCCCATTAAACTGATGGAATTAAAGAAAAATTTTTGATAATTTCTGCTCCTGAGTAAGGCTAGCTGTTAATAGACTGTCTTTCATTTAATTGCTGTTCAGAAAATGTTCCTTGATCTGAACTGAATTTAAAGGCTTATTATATTTTGTTCTGAAAGTCTAAGCTTGCATTTTCTGCTGTGCGACAAGGGAAATTCAGGGCTGGTTTGGTACATACTTCCAACATTTAGATTAGCTCCTAGGGTATCCCATTAGTATTACAGAGATTATATGATTGTTCTACTCTATTAAATTTTTATATAAAATATAACTTTTAGAAAATTAAATCTAACAATAATTTCCACCATCTTATATGTTAACCTTAATAGAAATATCATTAAAAAATGAATTACCTATCTAATTAACTAGCAAACTTTATAAAATGCTTATTTTAATGCAACCTTAATATAGTTCCTAGTCTCACAAAAGAACATAGACGCTTCAGGGAATTTTAAAGCTGTCCAGGTTATCAGCTTATCCTTGTAAGCTTTGGCTTATCTTATCAAAGTAAGGCATCACTTTTGCTTCCTTCTGCTAATAAGGTCTGGAACAGAGCTTTCCTCTAGCAGTGCAATAATTCCTTTTGCAGACAGAAGTGTTCAGTCTGTTGTCTCTCCCCTCACTTATCTCTCTCCACAGTTCCCCACCCCCCACCCCCAGGGCAACCAGAGGTCCAAATCCATTCTCCATTAATGCTGGAACTTTAAGATTCTAAAGAATAAGAAGTACCTTTTTATCCTCAGAACTCAATACTAAGTAGATTTGGTTTTCTGGATGCCTAGGTGGTTGCGTAGGAATGCAGAGTCTGGAGTAAATTATAAATCATGGTTGAATCATGCCTGAATCAAGCATTAGCATGATTCTGGCCCTTTTGTCCAAGACAATGGTAAAACTATTTAACTCTCAGCACCTTTATTTTCCTTTCTGTAACCTGGTGATGAAAACTAGTAACTTATGAGATCATTGCAAAGATAACTAACTAAATATGAACACTATAAAACTCCTCATTTTAAAAATACTACCATTGACATTACTTTTAAGTGAAGTAATCTATATTAAATGTCTGGTACAATTATTTTTTTGTTATTTTAAATTAGTCCATTATCCCAACTAATAAGTGACTAATAATGACTTAAAAATGGCAGCTTTGGAAGACAGATTACAAATTCAATATTACTTTAGCAAACATGAAAAATAGATATAAATTGATTATAGCTTCATTGAGACAAATTTTATTGAGAACAGATGAAGAAGATGGAAGTGAAAAAAGAAGAAAGGGTGGGAGGAGGGATGAATTAAACTTTGGGATTAACATATGCACACTACTATATAGGCTTCCCTAGTGGCTCAGTTGGTAAAGATTGTGCCTGCAATTCAGGAGAGCTGGGTTCAATCCTTGGGTTGGGAAGATCCCCTGGAGAAGCAAATGGCAACCTACTCCAGTATTCTTGCCTGGAGAATTCCATGGAAGGAGGAGCCTGGTGGGCTATAGTCCATGGGGTTACAAAGAGTTGGACTGAGTGACTAACACCCACTACCATATATAAAGCAGATAATCAATAAGTAACTACTGTTTGGCACAGGAAACTATAGTCAATATTTTGTGACAACCTATAAGGGAAAAGAATCTGAAAAAGAATATACATACAACAAATATACATAAATGTATATATGTGCATATATATATGAAACATTTTGCTGTATACCTGAAACTAACATAAACTGTAAATCAGCTATACTTCAATAAAAACAAACAAAAAGATTTAACTGATTAAATTTGGGAGCAATGGGAAAAAATAGGGTATGAAGAAGAAACTGACACAATCAGCAGTATAAACATCACAGTTGGAAAGGCAAAATTAATGCTATGTTACAAAATAGTGTGTAAGAACTATGAGGTAATCTTCTTAATGAATGGACAACTTGTCAAACCCTTCCTGGAATTCTGCAGCCTGTAGAAGACTCCCCATCTTAAAAGGAATGTGAAAACTTGGAGAGGGTTCAGAGGACAGCCACAAAGATAATGAATTGGTTGTAAAGTAAGACCTACAAGAAAAGGTTAAAAGATCTGGAATTATTCAACTTGGAGGCAAGAACTTCGAAGTTATTTAAATCCTCAAGTTAAAAATATACAGTGCCCGTTTCAAGCCTCTCCATGAATTAAAAGGAGGAAATCAGTCTAAATCTCTGGATGAAAAATTTATGGAATTTTAACAATAATTTAGCAAACAGATTCATTACACATCATTAAGAGCTCCTGAGAATGGTTTACAAAATGTACATGCTCCTTTAGGTTGTATAATTTATTTACATATTTATTTTAGTTAGCTGTGAAGGTGCAGTCTTTGATGAAGAAGAGAAATGGCCTAGATGACCTAGGAGGGTTCTTTACAGCCTTAAATTTCACTGAAATCCAGAGTTAAGTATTAATAGTCCACTAAATCATTGCCACATTTCTAGCCTTGTCTCTCACTCATTTGTTTTAGGACCGTGGGAGTGAGAAGGAAATTGAGGTGATTTGTTCCAAGGTGAGTCTGGGAGAAGGGGATGGAATGAGGGATGTGGAGAGGAGGGAAGTTGGACTAGTTGGGAGAAGGGCATTCAGGCAGAGAGAACTGCAGTTTAAAGGCACGGAAGTGAGAAAGTGTGGCACGTTATAATTTGGGTGTGGCTGAAATAGTGTACGTGGAGAGAGTGGTAGGAAGTGGAGGATACTGGAAATTTTGGTTGATGTGAGACCACATGGGTGTTTTATTTTCATGATCTTCATTTCTTAGATGTAAACATTTAAAGGCTATTTAAGAGAGGAATGCTGTAGTCAGATTACTATTTGGGGAAAATCATACTGCAGTAATGTGAATGAATGATAGATTTTAGAGGAGAGACTGGAAGCAGGAAGCGCTGATAGGTCTCTATTCAGTTAGTCCATCTGAAAGATAATAAGGATCCAAAGTAAGTCATGGTGTGGATAGGGAAGGAGAACAAAGATGAGGGATGTATAGGAGGTAAGAGGAGCTTAAGAGTACACATGGGTATTAAGTATGGGAGTGAAAAGAGGGCTAGGTCTGGATTAGTTTGATACTTCTAGCATCTAAAAGAAAAAGTATATTTTATAAAATAGGATATTTAGGGATACAGAGCATGGACTGAATCATTTGCTTATCAATTTATCAAAAAATGAGTAGTTATTGTGGATTAGGCACTGTATCAGGCAATGAGGATGCCAAGACGCTTATCAGCAAGTATATAGCCTGGTTTGCTTGAGACAGTCCTAGTTGACTGCCTATACTCATCCACTGACAGATGAATAGATAAAATGTGGTATATACATACGTTGGAATATTATTTAGCCTTAAAAAGAAAGAGAAATCTGATGCAATCACAACATGGATGAAATGAGGACATTATGCTAAGTGAAATAAGCCAGTCACAAAAAAGACAAATGCTGTTCGACTCTACTTATAAAAGCTAGTCAAACTCATAAAAGACAAAAAGCAGAATGGTGACTGGCAGGGGCTGGGAAAGAAGAAATGGGGAGTTGTTGTTTAATGGATATAGAAATACAGTTTTGTAAAATGAAAAAGTTCTGGAGATTGACTGCACAACAGTGTGAATATACTTAAGACTACTGAACTATATACTTTCAAATGGCCAAGATGGTAAATTGTATGTTATGTGTATTTACCACAACTGAAAAAAGTTTAAGTTTTGGTTAACACCTTTAGTCACAACTTGAAATTTTCTTTGAATTTTTTGAGATAAAAAATAATAAATGAGAGATCTTATATATGTTAGGGTTTATCAATTCCTTGAATTTTTTCCTATAGCATTTCATTTGTGGTTAACAATACCCAGTAATTTTCCTTGGGGAAATGAATTAACTGTCTGGTGAGGTTCAAGACTAATTTTATGTTGGTTCCATTTTCTGTAAATCAGGTGCCTGGGCTGAAATGCGTGTAGTCCTTCCTGTGGTTTGGCAATAGCTACTCAAACCTGTTAATGATAAGTTTGGATATAGTACATCAAAGTGAAAGAAAGTGAAAGTGAAAGCCCCTCAGCCATGTCTGACTCTGTGACCCCATGGACTATACAGTCCATGGAATTCTCCAGGCCAGAATACTGGAGTGGGTAGCCTTTCCCTTCTCCAGGGGATCTTCCCAACCCAGGAATCAAACCAGGGTCTCCTGAATTGCAGGCAGATTCTTCACCAACTGAGCTATGAGGGAAAACCCAATAGTACACAAAACCACTACAATATTTGGTCAGATGAGCCTTCTGAACAACTGCATCAAGGAGAGGAGCTAGGTCTCTAGATTCATGGGATATCTGGGCCTAATTTATGTGAAAATAGTTTATGAGTTCCTGTTGGATGGACCTAATGGCCATGAGAGTTACTGACAAAGCCTTTGGCTGGTTACTGACAAAATTTATTTTGTCAGTTTCAGTATTGACATACCATTCATTCATTCTGTTTTATCTGAGGACTGAGGATGGTAAGGCAGTGATAACCTACTGTTATAGAGTTTCTTATTTACTCTCAGAGTGAAATTGACACTCCTATTGCTAGACATATAGGAGATTCTTCCCTAGAAAGAAAATGTAAGGTCTAAAATTTCTGTGTTTCTGTGAGGAGAAGTTTTTTTTTTATTATTATTAAAAAATCTGGAAAAGGATAGAAGGAGCATGAAGAGGCATCTAGCCAATCTGAAAACAAACAGATAATATTGAGTATATTCATAACAATTTGAGGCGGGGGCTAGAATAAACCTTATTTGTAGATACTCAAACAAGCCTAAAATTTGAGCCTATATTCTTATGTCACTTTTAAATTGTTTTAGGAATTTGAGTTTGAATAGTTATAAAAAAGAAAGTAAGAAAAAAAGACATCTGGACACTCATTGAAGTTTCACCAATAAAGTCCATTTAGGATGATAGGTTTTCCTATCCTAGTATGGTTATAACATACTACATTTTTCATACTTTATTTCAGCCTATTTGAGCAGATATTCTTAATGCCACCAGAGAGACACTCTGAATAGAACAAAGAATAAAATCTTTACCAAAGTTTCTCCCCATGCCCCTCAGGATTCAGTGATGAAAACTAGCATTGAATCAAGACCTAAAGGCATCAGTCAGGATTTAGTTTTGGCTTTGATTTTTGAACTTGTTGGATAGTCTAGATGTATTTTAAAGCAGCTCATCTAGCACTATAATTCACTAAAACATTGCCATTTTGTGCTGAATCTGTTTTTTAGTATGTGCTTCAATCTTAGTTACAACTCATTCCTTTGGATGAAGCAAAACATTGAATTGGGTTTTGATATGGTTGCCATCTTTAATTGTAATAGTGCCTCCTTCTTGCTTCCAAAGCACCAAAATCATTATGGTTCAAAAAGATAAATTCTATCTTTATAGACATTTCTTCTTCTGTCTGTAGCTACTTGTCAGAGCTCAGTAATCCCAAAACGAACTAGAAATGAAATATTTTCTTCTTGACATTGTATAAGAATTTCTCTCTATTTTGTTTAGGGAAACTTTGGTCAAACAGGAGGCATCATTCATCATTAGATCAGACAAAGTTTGTTCTTTATCTTTTAAGATAAGGAAGGGCAATTGTTTATTCAATGTCTCCGGTTCTTCCTATATTGACAGGTAGGAGGGGGTTGTTGTTGTTGTTAATTTGTTTTGTTTTGTTATCCAAGAGTAGTTCCGGAGATGTCCTTGTTTTTAGGTTTATCTAATTGCTAAACTTGAAGAGTGATTTTGCTGGTTTATATATATATATATATTTATTTATTTATTTAAAGTATCTTCAAAATGCTCAGTGAGGTCTTGTAGGGCAGAGATGAGGAAGTCTACTACCTTATTTTTTGCATTTTTCTTTCTAAATCTGTCATCTTAAATTTAAGACAGTCAACAACAAAGGTGAATAGGACAGTTATAATATCTTTTCTCTGATTGGGACTAAGGTGCTTTCTGAAAGTATTAGTGAGATGATTGCTTAATATCTGGGATGAATTCATTTCTTCCCCTTGTACATAGGACTAGATTTTTACCAATTTTTACAAGAAAGGCCCCAAAGATTGCCTCTAATGGACCTTATTCTATCTTTATGCTCTTTATATTGATCCTTGGCCAACTTTTGATTCATATTTTTCAATTTTATTTTTTGAAGTATAACTGATTTACAATGTTATATAAGTTTCAGTTTGATCCATATATTTGATATCATTTTAGTAATTAATTCACTCTGATTTTTTGCAACCAAGTTTTGACCTTCTATGGTCCTAAGAGGAGACTCTTGGACAAAATGTCCCAAGAACAATAATAAATTCTTGGGTGAATTTTTATCTTTGCTTATGAGGATTAGGAAAGTCTTTAGATAATTTGAATCTAATCTTGACTAAGGTTTAAAACCATAAAGCCAGCAAGGCTGGTCTTCTTCTGCAATTATCTTATAAGACATTGTAAGTGGAGATTGACCAACAAGATTGTGTATATGTAGGAAAGTTTGGTGGAGGAAAAGGAAGAGGGTAGAAGGGGCAAAGAGGAGAAAGGGTAAAGCAAGGGTTGAGGGGTGGGGCGTTGGGGTAAAAATAGAGGAGCCCAAGAGAAAGGCCAGGAAAGAGTTATATCTGGAAGAGGGAATTGTTTAAATACAAATTTTAGCTCTTCCATATAGGTACTTCTTTTTTCTCTGTAACAATTGTAGAATTTTCCTGGATTTTAATAGCCTCTTCCTGTTGAAGTGTATTGACCACTGAATATTCTGAAGCTTAGGATACTTTGATTTCTAACATGCCACACAGTTAAATTATTTTATTCATATTTCAAGCTCCCCAGATAGGCCACTGAGGTTCTATATAACTCCTCATAAAATTCTGCAAGCTCTTCACATATTTAGTGTCTGTCGCTATAATGTCTATGTATAACCCAGAAAATGACTCAGAAGTTCATTATATAACTAATGATTATCTATATTAAAATGATGAAAATAAATGGGAGATAAATAACTAGATCCCCAAAACCATCTTGTCTGTGAGAGCCCTTAATAGTGGAACAAATTAAATGAAATTTTTCAGCAAGGGAAATGAAAAGCATGAATAGCTCTTGAAAGTGTTATTTGATCAGTCATATCTGACCCACTGCGACCCCCATGGATGATAGCCCACCAGGCTCCTCTGTCCATGGAATAGTCCAGGCAAGAATATTGGAGTGGGTAGCCATTTCCTTCTCCAGGGAATATTCTGGACCTATGTCTCCTGCATTGCAGGTGGATTCTTTACTGTCTGATCCACCATGCCTGTATGCATACTCAGTTGCTAAAGTTGTGTCTGACTCTTTGTGACCCTATGAACTATAGCCCACCAGGCTCTTCTGTCCAAGGGATTCCCCAGGCAAGAATATTGGAGTGGGTTGCCATGTTTTTCTCCAGGGGATCTTCCCAACCCAGGGGTTGAACCCGCATCTCTTATGTCCCTGCATTGGCAGGCGCTTCCCATTAGCACCCACTGGGAAGGCCCTGAGCCACCATGATGCTTATTTTAAGGGAATGAGCAGGACTTATTCAGTTGTCCAGGGCCTGGGACTCTGAGAAGGAGAGATGTCAATGGTCTCCTGCATGCTCTATTCTGGTCAAAGTATCCTGGGTTGACAAGCAAGAGGGTCCAGTCCAGCTGAAATGACAGCAATTATGCTCTGGCAAGACACCAAGGTTAATTTCTGAATAGAGCCTCTGTAGTCTCTTAAAACATGGAGTTAAATGCATTTTAATAGCTACCCACTCCAGTATTCTGGCCTGGAGAATTCCATGGACTGTATAGTCCATGGAATCTCAAAGAATTGGACATGACTGAGCGACTTTCACTTTCACTTTATTAGTTTACAGACATAAAACAGATATTGATCATGAGCTAGTTAAATTTTGCTATCATTGATTTCAGTTTAGAGATTCCTACATGAAAGTGGACAGAATTTAGCTATAGCATTGTTCATACTGCTGCTGCTGCTGCTAAGTTGCTTCAGTGGTGTCCGACTCTGTGCGACCCCATAGACGGCAGCCCACCAAGCTCCCCCGTCCCTGGGATTCTCCAGGCAAGAACACTGGAGTGGGTTGCCATTTCCTTCTCCAGTGCATGAAAGTGAAAAGTGAAAGTGAAGTCGCTCAGTCGTGTCCGACTCTCCGTGACCCCATGGACTGCAGCCCACCAGGCTCCTCCGTCCATGGGATTTTCCAGGCAAAAATGCTGGAGTGGGGTGCCATTGCCTTCTCCAGTTCATACTGCAGTGCCCCCAAATTAGGGATGTTACTGGTGCTTAATGTTCACTGTTGCCTTGTGTTCTTTGTCAAATATACCCAAGGAAGAAAGGCTTAAAGAGATAAGCATAGCTTAAAATACATTTTTAAGGCTATTTTTCTTTAAAAGAATAACATTTTATAGCTTATTATATTTCATAACTTAAATATGAAATATTAATAAATTAAAATTTAAATGAATTTGTTTTATGATATTAATATCACATGATGTATTAAAAAGCAAAGCTATCAATAACAAAAATTGAATGTACCTTTTAAAACATTAATACTGCTTTATAAACAAATATATGATTAGGATAAATTTTAAAGAGAGAATATTTAATATAGATGATATTTTTCAACAAATATCCCATTGGCCATCTGAAAAAAAATCTGACCTATGATACAAGAAGGTGTATAAATAATGCCCTGTAAGTCTATCTATATTTAGTACACACACTGTGAAAGGAAATAATTGAATATTTTTATTTTTTTAATTGAAGGAGGACATATTTTAAGTAAAAAAGAAAAGGAAAAGAATTTGATATTTAATGAGGTCAACACCTTAATATGAAACAAATTCCTACTAGGATAGAAATCTCTAACCTATGATACAAAGTAGTTAAAGAGTACATAATATACGGGAAATACAAATGGCAATAACAAGTGGACCAATATTCATTCTCACTAATAACCAAAAAATGTGAGATACAACATAAGTTGACCATTTTCTATTAATACATAAAAAACAGCCAAGCACTCAGGGAAACTGCTCTGTCTTGATGCTTTTGGTCAGAGATGTGACTTTTTTCTGACTGGAAATTAGATAATATGCACTAGAAGTCTTAAAAACTCCTTGCCCTTATAGTCTAACGAAAACACTTCTGAGAATATATCCAAAGAAAATAATCAGATACTGAGAAAAGATATAGTTAGAAATAAAGTATTCTTGCTGCAAGATCCCCATGAACAGTATGAAAAAGTAAAGTGTTTTTGAAATACATTTAAATGCAAAAGACAATAAAAACTTTAAGTTAAAAATCAGGAGATAAAACTATGTACTATAGTAACTCATATTTGTAAAAATACTTTCAGTTCAGTTCAGTTCAGTCACTCAGTCATGCCCGACTCTGCAGCCTCATGGACTGTAGCATGCCAGGCTGCCCTCCATCACCAACTCCTGGAGCTTGCTCAAACTCATGTCCATTGAATTGGTCGTGCCATCTAACCATCTCATCCTCTTTTGTCCCCTTCTCCTGTGTTCAGTCTTTCCCAGCATCAGTGTCTTTTCCAATAAGTCAGTTTTTCATATCAGGTGACCAAAGTATTGGAGTTTCAGCTTCAGCAACCATCCTTAAAATGAATAGTCAGGACTGATTTCCTTTAGGATTGACTAATTTGATCTTTGCAGTCAAGGGACTCTCAAGAGTCTTCTCCAATACCACAGTTCAAAAGCATCAGTTTTTTAGCACTCAGCTTTGTTTATGGTCCAACTCTCACATCTATACATGACTACTGGAAAAACCATAGCTTTGACTAGACAGACCTTTGTTGGCAAAAAAAAAAAAAACTTTATGTAGTTTTAAAATAGACTCTAAGGCAAGATACTAAAAAGTATAAAATTGGATTTGGTATTATGATTTAAATTTGTTATTCACAGTTTTCTGAATTTCCTAAGCATTTCATATATTTCTTCTCTAATCATAAAAATGAAAAAACATATGAAACTTCATATCTTTCTATATATGTTAATTCAGTTTTACTTATTACTGTAAATACTGAAAAATACCCTTGCTTCAGGGAGGCCTGGAGTGTTGCAATTCATGGGGTCGCAAAGAGTCGGACACGACTGAGCGACTAAACTGAACTGAACCCTTGCTTCAAATTATTTATGACATTTTTCAGCCTTATTAAGGCATAGTTACATATGTTACCCATATACATATATAGTTTAATATATGTATATGTATATAACACACATATATGTGTGAACATACATCTATATGCATACATATATGTATGTATAAATGTTTGTGTATTCACTCTGGAGGCAAAAGTGAAAATATTATTTGACTTCAACATCTTTACAATTAGAAATGGCTATTCTACCACTTGTATTTCAGAATTACATTCAATGAGATCTATACTTTCAAAATTCACTAACGTCAAGAATTTGTAAAGTCCAGCAAGACATAATGTAAACAAAACAAAACAAACAAATCAAACCAAGACACAAAAGGTCCAAAAAGAAAACGAAAATGTTATTTCAGGACCATAGTTTGTTGTTCTTAACTTTTCTATTGAGACAATGTATGGCAGGACTCAGTACTAAAGTCGCAAAATCAGAGGTTTGTGATATCATCGAACGTTAGAAGGGAAAAGATAAAGTTCTATACCATCTAGTATTCTATTAAATTTTATCTCAACAAGGGTCTAAACAAGGTCTATCAGCAGTAAATGATTCTGTCAATATCCTTCACAGTAGGGCAACTTCTCCAGCAATTTTTGTAATCAATTACCAGTGGCTAACATTTTCATAATCTGTTCTGAATTTTGCTATATCTGAATGAACTTGGCTCTGACACATTCCTTATTACTTCCTTACTACTAGTAGGATGAACTACTTGTCCAGGTCATGCTGGGTCAGAAATGTGCTAAAGTGTTTACATAAATGCTGTAAGCAGCACCTGTCTTGAACACACTGTATTACTTTTTTCAGCCACAGTAGAACACATACAGTTTTTGGTATAGGAGTTTAAAAGGAAGAAAAGTACAAATCAAAAATGTCTAACAATAATAGAGATTAAATTGCCTTTGCTGAAATATAGTCTGCTATTATAACATTAAACCAATTTCAAGTTTTCATCCACTGCATTTTCTCATTTCCACTAATCATATAGGTATAAATTTCAATTAGTTAGCTTTTGAAATTGCTTTGAGAATGATAACTGAATTTGCTTTCATTCTTTTTCTCAATATGTATATATAAAGTGAAAATAAAATTAATGTGGTATCTCTTTTGATATGTATACCGATATACTTTATATGTATATACGTATACGTATATATATATATCTATCTAGATTTCTTTCATGTATAATGTAATGAACTGAACACTTTGAAATCATCCAAAAGAAAAATGCATAATTATGACTAAGCTTTGATATTTCGAACTTCAAAAATTATTTGCCTAATGATTAAAAACCTTTATATAGTCTATACTGCCAACAAAGGTCCGTCTAGTCAAGGCTATGGCTTTTCCAGTAGTAATGGATGGTATGTCCAGTAGTATGGATGTGAGAGTTGGACTGTGAAGAAAGCTGAGTGCCAAAGAATTGATGCTTTTGAACTGTGGTGTTGGAGAAGACTCTTGAGAGTCCCTTGGATTGTAAGGAAATCCAACCAGTCCATTCTGAAGGAGATCAGACCTGGGTGTTCTTTGGAAGGAATGATGCTAAAGCTGAAACTCCAGTACTTTGGCCACCTCATGCGAAGAGTTGACTCACTGGAAAAGACTCTGAGGCTAGGAGGGATTGGGGGCAGGAGGAGAAAGGGATGACAGAGGATGAGATGGCTGGATGGCATCACTGACTCGATGGACATGAGTTTGAGTGAACTCTGGGAGTTGGTGATGGACAGGGAGACCTGGTGTGCTGCAATTTATGGGGTTGCAAAGAGTTGGACACGACTGAGCGACTGAACTAAACTGAACTGATACCGTTTTTATTTGTGTTATTTGAACTGTAAAGCAAAGTTTCAAATTCTTACTTCAGCTTTAATTATTTATATTTAAAAAACATCATTTTCAATTCTGGAGAACATATGGCACATTTTTAGTTTCCTTTGCTGGTTCTTCAAATAAAAATTAATAATTATTATAGTTTCTAAATAAACAAAATTAAATCTGTTTCAACTAGTTGCATGATTCTCTGATAATAAAAAAATTCAGCTAGGAAAAATGTTTTTTTCCCTAAGACATTATAAAATGTTGCAACTTTGATGAATTACAGAATAGAAAAATAGAAGATGGTAAACATATGTGAAAATGAAATAATGGCATTTTTTAACATAGGTAAACTGATCTAAAATAAAAATTTACTCATTAATTGCTAAGCTGAAGCTGGTTTAAGCTCATTAATTTTTATTCAAATTTTATGAAAGACAAACATCTTTTACTGTGCAATGTAAAACACTTGTTAAAACTTTAATTGTATTACCTTGCTTTCAATTGCCATTCACTCATTTTGCTAGAAGGTATGTGTATGTTGAATATTATAGTAAGCGAATTTATTAAAATGTTACAAGAGAATTGGGATCTGATCAAATGCTTTTTCCAGCGTGAAACAGGTAAGCTGAAATCTAAGATAAACTCTACATCTTAACTGCAATTGAGTAGCTTAGAAATCCTAAGGAAAAAAATTTAATAACAATGTAACTTTTAAAAATTTTCTGCCTTGGTATATATGAGGCATATTGAGAGTGAGACAAAGAGATAAACATTCATAGACATGTACTAACCTTGATAGTAGGCATAGGCTTGAGGGCCAGGGCTGGGCCCAGAATAAGGGGTGAAGGGCCAGCATATGGAGCTGAAAGTGCTGTAAGAGAGTGGTTTCAATTCTAACTGCTACCATGGGGCTCATAGTAACCTTCATTGTTGAAAAGGAGTCACCAGCTGGATCCAGATTTGTAACCACATTAGAAGCAAGTTTTCTAGTTGTCAGTGCTTGGGGCAAAAGATTGTAAGAAATGAACAGCTGTCTCCTTAGAGAAAAGAGATCAGCTTTGGTGAGTTCTGTGACAGCTCGGTCACTGACTGAGGGGTTGATCGGGGTCACAGAGATGAGGATTTTTAAATGGAGCTCCAAGGTCAAAAGGGAAAAAGGAGAGGAAATTTTGAATATTTCTAAGATTGTTAGGTTACAAGAAAGTAACGTAAAAATAATTCTTACAACGTGTGTTTGAAGAAAAACAACAGCACACAATTTGATCCCAACTGGATTATGACAGAATGCAGTAAGTTAAGTAAAAATAGGTCTTTGTTTCTAATGTGTTTGATAATTACTGTGAATAATAAATTTGTATTCTGACCTAAAAATTACAACTAAATATTCATTGTGCTTTGTCAAAAATACCTAGTCCTACATATGAAGAACAATATTAGAAGAATATGAATTTCTAAAAGTGTACATTATAAACCCAATACTATTTTTAATGGCCCTTCCTACTGCATACTTCAGTTGAAAAGATGAATATTAATTTGGAATTGAGTCAACAGAGATAACACTTCTCAACTAGCTAACTGTATTAATCACATTATTTTTTTTCTTTCTGTATTGCCAAATTTGAGGAATTCTAAAGGAACATGACAAGAGTAAATGTAGGTGAGAATAAAGTTTAAGAGTTCCTTTGGAGCAGGTCAGAAATAATACATGGAAGGTGAAGAGAAAGAGAAATAATACATGGAAAAAAGAGAAAAATGGAGAATATGTGCCCACACATATATGAGAAAACTGACTAAGGGAAATGAGAAATGCTAAGAAAGCAATATGAAAGACGCAGCCATTGAACGTATTTTACTGGTATTACACTTTTGGTCAGTTTAATCCTGGAGGAAACTCATTAGCGATGCATGAGCTTTGGGAGAACTTCTTGAGTCACTTGTTTTTTGTTTTTGTCAAGAAGAATGTCATATACCAATGCATTAAGTAGGAGTTATTTTTCATAACAAAATGCTTCCATCAGCACTGACGAGGTCCTCTGAGTATCTATGTTGTTGGCACTCACTAAATGCTTAATAGTAGTAATAATATCACAGATAACATAATTTAAGGAATAAAATTGGCCTTCACATATTTGCCTCTTCCCCAAAGACTAAAATGTCTTCCCTGGCCCTTTTCCATCTGATGTTATGTGAACATTTTCCCGTTAATGTGAGGGTAGCTCTACTTTGACAAATGCTTCCACTGCACTCAGGAAGATAAAAAAATAGGCCGAATCATAATCACTTGAGCTGTGTTCATGGAAAGGAGAGCTATAGATTCTCAAAACATCTTACTCATCATGTCTAATGTAGCTAGTTTAGTTTCATTGACTGTCTCTACAATCTTTGCTAGATGGAGTATTTGCTATATTGAATTATGCAGCTAATTTCAGATTTTAAGAGATAGATGGAATAGAACAAATGACACGAAGTAGACTATTACTTTAAAGAATATATATCCTATTTAAGATATCAGAATAGTCTGTGAAAAAGTAGTCTAATAGTTGCCAAAGAGGCATCTAAGAAGCTAAATATAATATATGTAAAAAAAGAAAGCAATAACACAGAGGAATAAAGTTCAGACTTTTGCAAACTACACCTGGAAATTACATACATACAAACAAATTGGTTGTACAATAAGTATATAATCATCATAGCATATTTAAGATTTTAGTAAATTATATATATAATTATTGAATCAAATTACTTAGACATTTAGTGAAGTTGTATCTGATTCTTTAAGTTGTATCTGATGTCTTATAAGGGAATTTAATCTTGGATTACTATTTATCATTACTGAATTCAAAAGTGATAGAAGATAATCTGTGTGGATATCTGATATTTTCTTCAAGGATCTGACATATTTTTATCAGATATATTTGTATCTATTTGAATTCCTTCTCAGGGTTCTGTATAACTTTCGATTATTTGCTTGAATCTCCTAACTGGAAATGCCCAAGAACCCCTGCAGGTATACAAAACACCTGGTCAAGGGCAATGAGAAAAGGGAAAAGGCTTGACCCCTGTTGTGAACACCCAGTGATCTACTACAGGGCCAGTATACTACAGTCTGCAAGTCCAGTCAGACTGCTCTGGTTTTGCAAATAAAGCTTTATGGAAACATAACCATGCTTACTCATTTACATATTGTCAATGGCAGCTCTCTCGCTATAAAGGCAGAATTGTGTACTTGGGACAGAGACCTTTAGGTCTACAAAACCTAAAACATTTACTATCAGGATAGTAAATATATACAGCTTTCTAAAATGTATTTAGCTTTATAAAAATATATAAAGCTTTATTAAAAAAAAAAAACTTCCCTGACCTCTGACTTATTATAACAAAGTAGCTAAATTGTCCTAAATCTTAACTCCACTCCACACCTCAACTTCTCGATCTCTTTTCTTCTTTCCTTCCTCATTAGCAAATACTCAGGTCTTCCTCCCTTCCCTGGTGGCTCAGATGGTAAAGAATTTGCTTGCAATGTGGGAGACCCAGGTTCAATCCTTGTGTTGGGAAGATCCCCTGGAGAAGGGAATGGCAACTCATTCTAGTACTCTTTCCTTGAGAATTCCAAGCACAGAGGAGCCTGGTGGGCTACAGTTCATGTGGTCACAAAGAGTCGGACACTTAACTAACACTAACTTTCACTTCCTTCTTACCATTCACTCAGGGCTTCCCAGGTGGCATTAAAGAACCCTCTGCCAATGCAGTAGACATAAGAGACATGGTTTCCATCCCTGGGTTGGGAAGATACCCTGGAGGAGGGCATGGCACCCCCACTCCTGTATTCTTGCCTGGAGAATCCCACAACCAGAGGAGCCTGAAGGGCTACAGTTTGTAGGGTCAGAAATAGTCAGACACAACTGACCTGACTTAGCATGCATGCATCATTCATTTATTGACTGACAATATGGGCTTCAAGTTTTCATTTGAGAAGTATTTAAAATATGTATATATGCTCACGCATATATATGTCCTAAAATAACATTTCAGTTTGAATGTTTCAGAGGTAACCAGCAAATTCTAATGCCAATTTACTTTACATAACATTTAAAAATAATAACTGCAAGCGAGCACATAGCACGTACTAAGTTCCAATCATAGTTCTGAATTTATTTCTTATATTAACTTAATTCAGCCTCATCACACTCCTTGGAGAGAAGCATCATCATTATCCCCTTTTGAGGGATGAAGAAACTAGGCACAGAGACTTTAAATAATTTATTCAAAGTAACATAGCTAAAAGGAGGCAGAAATAGAATTGGAACCCAGTTAGATAATCACTAGCTGGATAATCACAAGGCTCTATAACCTCAGTGTATTGTCTATTAGCCAATGAATGTGTTTTAAATTTTAATCAGTGTTATTATTTCCCTACTAAGACTATTATCTGTTGTCCTCATATGTTATCATAAAGCTCTCATGTAAGCCAGGAGATTAATAGTTCGTGGTTTCCATCAAACACATGGATATATCCTGTGCCTTTAACTTTCTAGCATTTAGTAATTTTCAGAAAACAGTAAAAATATGATTAACAGTGGAAATGGAGGAGGAGAAGAGTGGTGATGCTTTGACATTAATGTGACATTGAATTGAGATTGAAAATGAGATTAAATATTTTCCAGATAGTGTAGAATTTCCTGATGAGAAAAAGATGGAGCATTTTTAGTTCTTTCATCACAAATCTTATTAGAAAATGCCAGAAATAAAATAATTTTACTATTACATGTATTTTTCATACGATGCATACAATGATGTATGCATCATGAGAAATGCTGGGCTGGATGAAGCACAAGCTGGAATCAAGGTTGCCAGGAGAAATATCAATAACCTCAGATATGCAGATGACACCACCCTGATGGCAGAAAGTGAAGAGGAACTAAAGAGCCTCTTGATGAAAGTGAAAAAGGAGAGTGAAAAAGTTGACTCAAAGCTCAACATTCAGAAACCTAAGATCAGGGCAGCCGGTCCCATCACTTCATGGCAAATAGATGGGGAAACAGTGGAAACAGTGGCTGATTTTATTTTCTGGGGCTCCAAAATCACTGCAGATGGTGATTGCAGCCATGAAATTAAAAGACGCTTACTCCTTGGAAGGAAAGTTATGACCAACCTAGATAGCATATTCAAAAGCAGAGACATTATTTTGCCAACAAAGGTCCGTCTAGTCAAGGCTATGGTTTTTCCAGTAGTTGTGTATGGATGTGAGGGTTGGACTATAAAGAAAGCTGAGCACTGAAGAATTGATGCTTTTGAACTGTGGTGTTGGAGAAGACTCTTGAGAGTTCCTTGGACTGCAAGGAGATCCAACCAGTCCATCCTAAAGGAAATCACTCCTGGATGTTCATTGGAAGGACTGATGTTGAAAGCTGAAACTCCAATATTTTGGCCACCTGATGCAGAGAGCTGACTCATTTGAAAAGACTCTGGTGTTGAGAAAGATTAAAGGCGGAGGAGAAGGGGACAACGGAGGATGAGATGGTTAGATGGCATCACTGACTCAATGGACATGAGTTTGGGTAAACCCTGGGAGTTGGTGATGGACAGGGAGGCCTGGCGTGCTGCGGTTCACATGGTCACAAAGAGCTGGACACGAACTGAATACAATGATGAAACACAGAGAAGTAAATGAACCTATAACAATAAATAACAGACACAAATTTATTTGGATGATAGACATAAGCATTAGCAAGAATGAATTTGCTCAGCTAGAGAAATAAAACATCATTGGAAAAAAATACCAAAAACTAAAGGGAAGTACCTTATTCAGGCATTATTATTAGAATAATAATTGGAAAAGGAAAAGACTGGGAAAATGACTAATTTCAAACTAAGCCACATTAATTACTCTAATTATAAGTAAAATAACTTGGAAAATTTATGTAAGATCTGTCTGTAAAACATCTTGAGAATTCTCTAGTTTATCAATTTTTCTTCCTTTTGTCAAGATTTACTGAAACTATTCAAATCTGAAAAATTATCTCACTTCTAAACTGACATAATTATTTTTTATTTGTGAGCCTTTCTTTATAATCCATTGTCTGAGAAGCCTCTCTTGGTCTTTGATACAGAAAACTAAAATAATACACCTACTTTTTTCTAGAAAACTATTTAATATATACTAAATGGAGACAAATGATATATGTTTCTTTTTTTTTAAATAGGCTGAAAGTAACTGAACAATATTCAATTAATTTTACTCTCTATCATCACAGAGTCATCTTGAAAATGAAAAATGCTATTGATTTGAAAAAAATTGCTTTGTACATTTAATAATAAAAAAACCTAGCTACTTAGATCAACCTTGAAAAAAATTCAATTTTACCCAATTAAATATTTGTTACAATAGCTGTTTTTATAATACTTGTTCAAAAACACTTAACATTCACATCTGATAGATAAATCTGTTTAAAGGGGTTTAAAGCACAACCACTCTCAACTAAGCTGGCCTTTGTCAGCATGCACTTGACATCTGAATGAGTCTATTCTCTGTGTGGTGAGGGGTCAGCACAATAAAATAACTGTCATTGAATCATTGAGTGGTTTTGGAGAGTACTAACAAAATGCTGTCTAGGTGTTCTGACACTGACTGGTGAAAAGGTCACTTTCACCTGAGTGACCTATGGAACCTCATGATCAAGAAGACACAAAGAATAGTTAACAAACCTAGAGACAGTAGACAACGAAGCAGCTCTTCCTTGACCAGTGCTTTGTATATAACCAAAGTCTTCTATAGGGGTCTTGTTGGATCCGTTTTCGAACTATGGAGAGAATGTAAACTTCACACAATTGGTTGGATGGGAATTTTCTTTTCCAAATCCCAACCTATTTCAACCATAGAGATTTTATTATGCTATTTTATTATTGTTATTGTTGTTGTTTAAAATGTATAAGATTTCCATTGAATAAAAGGGTCAGATACTTAAAATAGATTAGAAGCCCACCAAACTAAGGAAATAAGTTTCTGAGACTGTTTCAACATTTATTTATGTACTAAATAAATTTCTTGAATTATAAGATGATTTGACACAAGGTGACTATAAAGTGCTCAAAGTTCTGTTTAAAAATTAGGCAGATTATAAAATGATGTACATGTAATCTCAGAATTAAATATGATGATAATTTTATTTTAAAAACACATAATTATTTAGATTTAGAATTTTTAAAAAAGGTTTAATTATTAATTTGGATAAGAAAGTTTGTATCATAGATCCAAAGATACTAAAGACCATCTTTATTCCTGCAAATAGATTTAACAATAAAATCTGTAGATAGCAACTATTGCCCTATTTTACCAAAAAGATAGGTAGGTTGACTGGCAAACTCAGAAAGAGTGTCTTGCAATTAATTGCCAGTAAAATTTGTTTAAAACTCAAAAGTGATCATTTAGAAGCCAACACAACTTCCAAAGTGTATGTAACACATTTTCTAGCATGCCTTAATAGAGTTCTTTAAGCAGGGAAGAGCCCTCACATGGACATCAGATTAAAAAACCTACTTCTGGTATTTCCCTCAGTTAATTTCTTTCTTTGGTTTCCTTTTCAACAAGGGTCTGCATTCATTCACAAGTTCAGTGTTACAGTTATGATTAAAGAAACTGTCTTTTCACTATTTGGATCCTATAAAACCTTTGCTGGCTAGGTTATAAGAGGAGAATATTCAGGTGATGTTTGAAAAAGTTAAATTTTCATTGTTAAAAGGTAATTTAAACTTGGGCATCAAGAGTTGGTCTCGAGCAGACTGCTTTGGGCAGAAAGTATCTTGTGCTCATCAGGGTGCTTGATTGTCTGGTGGGTCTTCTGGATGAAATGTAATTTGCCTGAAGTGTTCAATTGAAGTAAATTAAATGTAGAGGAAACATTCTAGCAGAAATCTATACAGACTTGGTAATTGTGTCCATGGTCATAATTTTTAATAGAAATTAGATTGGCATTTGCCATAATGTAATATATTGTTTAAATTCTTACATCCTCTCCAACATCTACTCATTAATTCACAGGACATCATGAACTTGATGTGTGCCAGGCATCGGTGTTGATTCTGACTGTGAGAGTGAATCAGCCAGACATGGTCCCTCCCTCTTGGGGTTTATAGTCTTATGAAGTCTTCAAGGCAGAAAATTAGTCCTATTCATTTCATTATATTACAAATATATATAGTAGGTGCTTAATACACATTTAGGAATCCTGATTAAAAATTTATAAAGTACATATCACATTTTTAAATTTTTGAATTGCTTGAATTAAAAAAGCCGAGTGCTGACTTTAGTATGGTTGAAGTATCTTTTATGCATTACATAACAATTAGCACTTAGAAAAATTCTAGGAATGTCTTAAATGTAGAAGTAAAGGACACAGTTTAGGACTTTTAAAACTTTGAGACAATCCAAAATTGCGTTTACACCAATGTTAAAGAACGTTATTGACAACCAATACCCTAAATGAATTTGAAGAAGTAAGTTGGTCCTTCAACACTATCTAAATGTATGGCAAGCATATGAACCTTAACAATCCCTTTAAAAACATATCGTAAATACTCCCAACTAAAGTCTAAGTTCCAAGACTACTACCTTTCAGTAGTCCCTTCAACCCATATTCTCTAAACTTGCTTGGGTTTTTGCTTTCTGCTGCAATTTTTTGTTTTATTTAGGTTTCTTTTTTCCTTTCTTCTCCTTCCCCTGAGAGAAGGGTAGAGTGGTGGGAGAGCTGGCAGTTCTCTGGGTTACAGGATAAACCCCGCTTGGCTGCATGTGACTGCCTCATTTAGCAGCTGGTAATTCTGTGGAGCAATGCTCAGCACTTGCTCTTACAGTCTTTTATGTAATATAATATATATTTTTAAAATTGATTGTAATTTTTTTAGCACTTTGGGGGCTGCTGGTGGTCTCTTTTTCAGGCTAAATAGACCAACTGCTGCTGCTAAAAGAGTTTATTCGACCACCCACACTCAGAAGCACAACCTCCTTCTCCCTGTGTCCCCTGAAGTAGCAGTCAGCAAGGCCTGTGCAGTAATAACTGTGAGCAGCCTTCAGGCTCAGAAAAATGTCACAGCTTGAGCCCCAGAGCCTCCAGTGCCCCCATTCAATCAGTGCTCAACTGCATGACGCACCCTGAAACTTAAAATGAAAGCCCTGGATTCATGGCCAAAAATACAAACTCCCTACAGGGTCTTTCTGTGGGAGCTATTGAAGTTCCCTGTTAGCTCACAGACGGTTACCCACCTTCTCCTTCTGTGCCGGGTAGCAAGGGAAAAAAGGCACAACTGTAACATTTTGTGCACAAAGACCTTGACTGGGATGCAGAAAGACTTAAAAACAGCAGGCATATACTTTTTAAAACAACATTTTGACAGATAAAGTCAAGTGATAAAGTATAGTGAACTTATTTATAATTACCTCTGCTGTTGGAGGCAAGTGAAGGAGGGGGTAACTCAGAACAGGGGTATGCCAACTAATCAAATTTCATTTTCTTTTGCTCTGAAACCTCAGAATTTGATAGCATGTGTGTGGGTGTATGTGTGTATGTATGTACAAATTATAGTAAGGGGTGATAATTTTCAGTCTCTGATAAATACAGAAGTATAGGGAAAGCAACAACACTGAATTAAATTTTTGTTGCAAATATTTCCACCCCACTCCAAGGCAAAAAGAACATCTGGTTGTCCCCAGAGGATCACATACAAAATATTGTGTGACCTTTCTGGGTCTACATTTGAGAGGCCCAGTACAAAATGGATCAAGAGTTTTGGGAAGATAGAGTAGTAAACACACATAGAAATTTACATCGATATCAGTAATCATTAATAGCAGCTTTTTAGGTGACTAGACACTCTTACAATCCCTGGTTCCCAAGGGATTTATATCCTGAGTTTATGTGTTTTTCCAATAAAACCTAATTTTCTAAAGTTTCAAATTTTGCTGTTATTCTGGTAAAAGTGTTCAAAAAAGTAGTAAATAATCTCCTTTAGTTGCTGCCAAAGTGGTATATAAGCAGAGATAATGTTGTATATTTTGACACAAATGTCAAATCTTGGTTCAGAATTATTCTGGTGGATAATTAAATTCATCATAATAGAACTTCAAAGGCAATGCCTACTCTCTCTTCAATAAATTAAAAGACTCAATCATGCAAGCAGGTTGGAGATGTTGTTAATTTTAGAATCAGACTCACAGCTTCTTTCTGCACATGAAATTTTGTTTAGTAGTTCAAACCTGTAATCCCGGACTTTATTTTTACCCTTTAAAATTTCTACTTTACTACTCTTGTAGAACATGGTTTATTTCTTCATTAGGGAGGTTAACAGAAGTTCAGTGAATCTAAAGCTCCATCAGATATGTGTGTTCACCATGGCTGAGGGAGCAGCCATAATGAGAAGAGAGGGGACTTGCTCAAGCTAAAGAAATTCTATTTAAAATAACTGAGCAGTGATGAACATGTAAAGAAATCCTTGTTGAAAAAGTGAATCACTTTTCTCAAATTTTTACATAAGCAAATATAAAATTTTAAAAGTAAATAATATAATTGATCAAAGCAATTTCCATAAAAATGTAACTTTTATTAGGTAGAGAATAGTATTTAAGATGTTTATTTTTAACTCTCCCATATACAGGAGAATAAAAGATAGTCTTTCACTTTTCTGTTATGAAGCTGATAAATGGTATATGGAAAAAATCAATAAAAATGTGAAAGATGGTAAAGCTTAGATTTTTAAAGAGACTTTGTAGTATAAGATTTGATGTAGCTTTTATTTTAACTCTTTCTTTCCTTTGTATGTTCAAAAACAATGAGAAATAGCAACATGGAGAAGAACTGTATAGCTCAATGTTGTTTTAATAAATTTTTGTCATATATCACTAACATTTTCCCCCAGGATTCTGAGAACCTAGTGATATATTTGGTGTACAGGGCTATGGACTATGGAATATCTATGTGCACATATATGCAAACGCACAGAGTAACATCTATACAAGAACCAATGCTGCCAAAATGTTCTTAAAGGGTAGCATAAATTTCAGACTGTTTTAGGCTCTGTGGGCCAGAAGGTCTCTGTTGCAGCTACCCACCTTTTCCCTGCAGTAGGAAATCAGCCACTGATGATGATGTGTGAACAGATGAGAATGGCTATGTTCCGACAAAGCTTTATTCAGAAAAGTAGGCTGAGGGAGTGACATCAGTGAATGATAGAAAAAAGACCTCAGAAAATTTTCTCCTTCATAAAATCAATGAAAAATGGCAAAATTATCAGAATTGACTCTTTTAGTACTCTGGAAATTAATCAAAGGCTTGTAGCAATTCAAAAATGAATGAAAAAATAAACAGCTGAAAATCTCAGTTAAAACCAGTGACATTTCTGATATTTTAACTTGACCTCTTCTCAATCTCCACCTCAGCTCCAGGGGATAGCCTTGAAAATTATCACCCTACAATCACAGTGGAAAACAGCAGCAAGGCAGCCATCAGAGTTGGAATAAGGTTGGAGAATAAGATTAGAACAAGGTTGGAGCTTCTTCAAGTCTCATTCCCTAATATTTGTCATTACTGACCTGTCAAGTGTATATAGGAAAGAACTGGACCTTGTCCAAAGAGAGGTCTGTCCTTTGCCCTCAGTGACTGGGAGGTAACCAATGTCAACTCTGCTAGAAGGGTCACAATTTAAAGCAGAGGCTGGTCACACCAGATCTTAGGGTGACATTGGCCATACCAGAACCCAACTGTGTGAGTAAGGAGGGAAAGCTTGACATGCAGTATTAATTGGTCTGGAGACTTAAGTTCAACCAAGTATCATGTCATGAATATATAGTGAAGTTCCAATAAAATTTCTAACAATGAATCTCTGTTACAATATTTCATATATATTGTCACATATCAATGCCAGAAGGATAATGTGTTTGGGCAACAACAGAGCTTCAGGTTTGGAACCCTCCCACACTCTGCCTAATTTATCTCTCTTTTGGTTGATTTTAATTTGTATCTTTTCCTTGTAGTAAAGCATAATTGTGAGTATTACAGCTTTTAGTAAGTTCTGTGAGGACCTCTAGCAATTAACAAAACTCAGGTGATTTGGAGAACAGCTCCAACCTGCAGTTGGTGTCAAATATTTTGGGAAAACTTGGCAGTCTGGAGGATTATGTCCTCAAATTCTGCAGTTCGATTAACTCTGGGTAGTTGGTACCGGGATTAGAAGTTCTCTAGAATAATCCTGATTCAACTGATTCATCCTAAACATGTGGTTTAGAAAAAAAAAAAAAGGTAGACTAAAATCAGGGCTGAGGAAATTTTGAATGGTCACAGTGTCACTCATGTTAACTAAAGCTGTGTTTTGCTCAGTTAATGGACATGAAAGTTACTTTTACTTTAAAATGATAAATCTTCTGATGTGTTGGTTCACTGGTTACATAAAGAAATTTAAAACAAAAAATAAATATGCAATTCCTTGGTTATTGATACCTGTAAATTGCCAAAATTAAAGCAAGGGAGAATGTTGGGTCAAATTTGGATTCTGACTGGTCCAAGTTATAGCCCTCAACCTCAGGTTATCAATGGGTAAAGTTAAAATAAAATAATTAAAAATCATTAAGGCCAAGCTTGGATCCTGACCAGCTGAGCTTACAAGTTTTAATCTCAGGGCCCTCATCAATGGGTAAAGTTACAACTGGAGCAAATAAAACATGAAGTAGATCTTAATACTGGATCTCAAGTCCACTTCCAAAGGTGAAAGTTGTGCGAAACAACAGACAGCAAAGAAGGTTAGAATGACTTATAAGATAATGAGCAAAATAAAGAGGTTAGAAAAAAGAGTAAGTCAGAGGACTCTTCCCAACAGTATGGAAATCTTCAAATGGTTATTAAGAAATGGGATGAATAAAGCAAACATCGATGGGGTCAAAACAGAGGTCTTAATCCAGCACTCTTGGAACTTGCATGGGTCAGTCGAAGCCCCTGAAGTTCTGCCAACATTAAAAGCCCGAAACAAGTCAAACAAGTCTGCCTAATTCATCTCTGTTTGGAGATATTTAAAAGATTGTAAGACAAAGATGGCAATGAAAAATAGGACCTATAATTACTTGGGACCATGGTCTCACAAGAGAAAGACAGATGAGAGGGTCTAGGCCCCTTGACCTGACTCCCAACAGGGGCCTAGTGTCAGAGGGTGGAAAAAGACATTTCTGGGACATGGGAGCCCCAGCAGTATATTCCCAAAAGAAAAATAAACACTGTCTTAGAGACACTGATATACACCATCAAAGACTCAGCAAACACATAAGTGAGAACTGAAGGACACCAGAGAGAGAAAAGGACCAAAACAAAAGAAGAAATAGAGCTGAAATCGTTCTAAACATGATGAAAAATACTAATCTACAACATATAAGAATCTCAGTGAATTCCATGTATAATATACACACAAGAAGATTCACAATTAGACACCTCATAATCAAATGGTTGAAAGCCAAAGAGAGAATCTTGAAAAGCTGCAAGTGAGAAGGAACTCATGACCTATAAAAAATCCTCAATAAGATTAACAGCTAATTTCTTATCAGAAACTATGGAAGTCAGAAGACAGGAGAACAGCATATTCAAAATGTTCAAGACACACTATTATGTATAACATAGATAAACAACAGGACTTACTATACAGCACAGGAAATTACATTCAATATCTTGTAACGGAAAAGACTCTGAAAAAGAATAGTCACTTTAAAATAAAACTTTCTTTGTGGCAGTGATCTGCTGTATTATCTTTAGTAAATGATTCTGTGCACAGATAGGAATTCCAGCCTTAAAGGAACACTTCAAACCCTCTGGGATTGCACACTTTTGTACTCTCCATCACTGGATTTAGCATTTACATACTGTTAAATGTAAGAGAGCTTAGGCAACATGGCAATTAAACAACAAAGAGTTTTGACCAAGGGGCCTTCTTGTCCAAAGAATGACAGTGTTGGGAACTTAGACTTGGAGTCTAGTGTGCTGGTAGACAAATAGTTGCCTGACTAAGATGGCTACAATTCTCTCAGGCATAGTCTTCCATATTTCACATTTCTTCTAGATTATAAACTTCTTGATGGCAGAAGTGTGTTTATTTGATCATTTTAAAAAATTTATCATATTCTCAATAACTGACAGGTAGCTGGCATTATATAGGGGCTCATTAAATAAAGGTTAAATGACTCAGAGAATATTGAACTGGATATGATGAACATCTTTCAAATTTAAATTTTCTATTATAACTATTTTACAATTCAAAAAGGAGGATATAATATAATAAATATACATTAAAATATTTTATCCACACTGCAGTCAGATTCTTTACCAGTTGAGCCACAAAGGAAGCCCAAGAATACTGGAGTGGGTAGCCTATCCTTTCTCCAGTGGATCTTCCTTACCCAGGAATAGAACTGGGATCTCCTACATTGCAGGCAGATTCTTTACCAGCTGAGCTACCAGGGAAGCCACTATATAAATAAAATAGAAGGTAATGAATAAAATACATCATTATTACTTGACTTATATACCCTTTGGGTAAATTAATTGTGACTCTCTGCCTCATGGAAACCCAATCATGCTATTAACTTAAATCATTACTATTTATAATTTTCTCCATCAGCCATGTTTTGCAAAGGTCTCAGCCTTTCCCAGATACAACTGTAGTCACAGTGTCTTTTTAGCTACAATCTAATAAGATTTCAAATTTTTACCCTCTTTTTCCTTTTCTCTCAGAAGATGTCAAAGTAAACTACATTGGTCTCATTTTATCAAAGTCTGTGGCTTAGTTAAGAGAAAATGAAACAAACTGATGCAATAGAAATTGGCATCTTTACCCCTCTAAAACAGAAGCAGCCTAATTTCTGAGATGCCCACTATATGAGAAAATTTTTCCCACACTGCTCTACGTCATTCCTGAAGAAACTTTAAGATTCTTTAAAAGTATCTACAAAATTAGGTGAAGGGTAAAATTATGAATTTCCCACTTGGAAGAAAGTGGCTTAAATTCTATCCAATTATTTGCCATGACAACCAGCTAAACACAAAAGGGCTAGAATGGATGTAGAGTACTGCCTCTATAATCATCACTGTATGTCCTTCAAATCATGGATATGCAGCACCACTATCCCCGGCTACTTCAGGGCCATAAGCCTACACGGTAATTACATGCTTTGGAACACTCCACTTAAGTGCATCAATAATATAGTGAGCAAACGTGTTCTTTAATTCTGCACCTGTAAATGGAGAGAAAAAAATAAAGAAAATATCTCTTTCAAAAAAATAAATAAATTAAAAGAAAAATAAATTAGACAGCCAAATTATTTTTAAGCTGCTTTTGTGAGCTTTCCCTCTAAAACTCAGATACTTAATAATTCAAAGTTTTCCATAAATAGAATCAAATGATCAAATATCTCTGCTTAAGTGACTGCAGAGGTTAGGACATATGAGAATAAATGATGACAAACAAAAACTCTCAATTAAGCTTAATATTTTATATTTAATGTACCCATTTCATCGGTGAATTACACAGTCTCAAACTACTTTTTTTTTCCATTGCCATGTCTCTGTATAACTACTATTATAAGATTTAGAAGATAACACCCACTACTCCAGGAATTCTCACACAAAAGAAGAGTTAACATGTTATGGCATTACAAAATCATATTACTCTATATGCAATTTATAGTACATTCAGTACATGTTAGAATGAGGTGTTTCTGTGTGTGTGTCTTTTTTATTTTATGGATGAACTTGAAATCCATATTTTTTCTCAAAAATGGAAAGTTATATAGTCAACTTGACAGGTAAGATATAAGTCAATAGAACCATAAGGAGAATAAGTAGTTGGTGTAAAAGTGTAAGAGCTTTCTCTCACCTATATATTCCAATGAAATAAAATGAATATAAATAGAATAAAAATTTCTTCTGAAAGTCAAATATTTCTGAGTGACTCATTTCCTATATTCTTGAATTTCAAAGAAATTCTTATGAAAATTATGCACATAAAATTTATGTTAACATAGAAGTTAACATTCTTAGTGTTGGCAACAAACCAAGCTTTTAAGTAGATCTCTCCTAAGTTGTTCCACTTATGAAAATAAGAAAAAAAAATAGGAAAGTTATATAGGTACCAATGTTTCCTATGCAAATTGGTCAACATTTTTCAATGAAATACTCGATGCACAATATGTCTCAGTATATTGATTTCAAAATATGAGTGCAATTTAAATTTTAAAAACCTTGCCATAATTTCAGACCCCCCCCCAAAATACCATGAAAATCAGATATGTAGTGGTTCAAAATTCATAAAGGAAACAGAAAGGATGTACTGAATAATCAGAATAGAGTTTCGTGGTTTAAAAAAATGAGTTATTTCAAAGTAAGGTTGTATTTGCTTTTCCTTGTCATTTTAGGTTTATGAATTTATGGATGAGCATATTTTATACCAAACTAATATTCAGTACATGAGTATGACCTTGTGTTCTGTTAATTTTGACACATTTAATTCTTATTAATTACTATATGTTTCAAATGTTACTTTGGGGATTAAGAACAATTGTTATCCCATTACATAAACAATATTCAGTCTGTTTCTAATAAAAAGTATCTTTTGTGAAAAATACGCAATTTAATTTACCATGTGGCAATGAAACATACTAAAATCAATTGTGTTTTCAAAACTACTCAAGAAGTTTCAAGCAATACTTGTTAAATTATTAAATAATATTAACTGTTGCTTTATAATCTTGAGCTTAAAGACATCAGATTTTGAAGTTGATATGCAACTTTTATTATGTAGATACCCTGCTACTAAAACAGTATTCTACAATATAGAGAAACTACTGTCTTAAAGCTTAGACCTGTTCCCAGGATACACATAACATTAATTTGGCCAGGAACTATGACCACACCAAATCTATGGTGCAACATCAGTTGTTTTTTGAAAGAAATATAGATAATCATCTGAGAGTACAAACTTATTAGTATTTACAGTTTCTTTTCTCTTCTGACATGAACATATAAGCAAGTCAATTGTTTGCAGCCAGAGCTTCCTTAGTGGTTCAGACAGTAAATAATCTGCCTGCAATGTGGAGACCTGGGTTCAATCCCTGGGTCAGGAAGACCTCTGGAGAAGGGCATGGCGAGCCACTCCAGTATTCTTGCCCAGAGAATCCCATGGACAGAGGAGCCTGGAGGGCTAGAGTCCATAGGGTCACAAAGAGTTGAACATGACTGAAGTGACTTAACACATGTAAACATGCATACTCCTGAGATTTGGATAATAAAATGTAGACTGGAGAGAAATATTAGAACAGAATTTTAAGTTCTTTAGAAGGTTTTATGAAGAAATGCTGGGAGAATCTTTCCAAAATCACAGTTATAGTAATGCCTCCTCTCAAATACTTCATTAATGATGTGTACAGCAAGAAGCAAAAGTTGAAATGTGTAAGGTTGGATGTCCTAATGACCAATGTTTTTGTTGTTGTCGTTATTTTTTGTTTGGTTTTGTTGATTAGATGATAATTGATCATTTTAAAGCAAGGTAATTCTAAAAATCCAGCTCATTTAATTGGCCTACATCTGTGATCTCAAAGAAAATCTTAACAAGGGTGTTACCTTTGAACAGGCAACTGAGTGTGGGATATTAATCAGACATATAGAAACTATCTCTTGGTGTCATCTAGTGGTTGTATTTCATCACTGCATAAAAGAAATGGCTTACTGATTTTTCTGAGTAAAGATTGTTTTATTACATTTATTTCTGACTGACTGGAGTGAAAGAAGCTGCCATTTTTAAGAGACAAGAGAAGGTTAGTAGCAATCAAGCCTTTCTGGGCTCTTCACCCTGGCCCTTTGCTATGCCTTCTTATAAGGTCAAGACACATCGATGGGAAGCTCAGTTATTGTACACTGGTGTGAAGGTGCTGTCTGCTGCCCCATTTAGGCTGCATGACTGAGTGACTGGGTGTTGTTAAGGGACATCCACAGCCAATACACAAGGTATTTTCTCTTTGCTGGCTGAGCAGCACTCGAGGGATTCTGACAGACTGAGCTGACATGCTAACAACCTGATTGCAGATGGCAATGGTAGGAGGCTTTGAGTGAGAGAGAAGAGTCCCCTGACCCTCCTGTCATCTACTCTCTCAATCTCCATCCTAGGATCGGAGCGCTGCACAACTATCACAGGGAGAGGTGACATAGTGAAAATAACTTATCCACAAATGTGCTGAAATGTCATCTCTAATGTTATAGTTCCTTTAAGACGAACTATAATTTCTAATATAACTTTTCAGTTTTGAAAGGAAAGGGCACCAAGGCTGAGTTGACAGAAATAAATTATCCAGATAATTAAGGCTAACTACTCCACTTTCTCCTACTCCCTGGCCCACGCACAGACAATAATAGAGCTCAATTATTTGTAATTCAGGAATATTTTTTCTTTTAAAAAAAGGATTTTCTATAAAGCTGGTGTTTGAATGGCTCAAAATTATAATCATTAAGGAAGCAAATTATTAACAAATTATAATCAGAAAATTTACAAATTTTAAATTATTATAGTTCTGTTACCTTAACAAAGATAAGGCATGATAAAAAAAATGAAAAAAAAAAAAAGATTGTGACACTTCATTCTCAATTTTCCACAATTACCTGATGTTTTTAGGCAAATCTGTGGGTTTTTAAAAATGATCTTAATGGATTTAACAATATCAACCAAGATATTTCTCCACATATTTACTTTATATTACAAGGTGAACATTTTTTGTTGTTGAATTATTTTTCAACGATGTTTGCTTTTTCTTGTATATATCTCTAATGTTTATATGTCTTACTGCTAAGTCACTTCAGTCGTATCTGACTCTGTGCGACCCCATAGACGGCAGCCCACCAGGCTCCCCTGTCCCTGGGATTCTCCAGGCAAGAACACTGGAGTGAGTTGCCATTTCCTTCTCCAATGCATGAAAGTGAAAAGTGAAAGTGAAGTCGCTCAGTTGTATCTGACTCTTCGCGACCCCATGGACTGCAGCCTACCAGCCTCCTCCGTCCATAGGATTTTCCAGGCAAGAGTACTGGAGTGGGGTGCCATTGCCTTATATGTCTTACACAATCGTAAATTGGGAAAATAATTAATAAGAACATAGGACTTTCCTGGTGGTCCAGTGGTTAAGAATCCACCTGCCAATGCAAGGGACACAAGCTTGATCCCTGGTCCGGGAAGATCCCACATGCTGTGAGCAACTCAGCCTGTGCACCACAACCACTGAAGCCTGTGTCTAGAGCCTGTCCTCCACAACAGGAGAAGCCACAGCAATGAGAAGCCTGCACCACAGTGAAGAGGAGCCCCCCTCACAGCAACTAGAGAAAGCCCTCACACAGCAATAAATACCCACTGCAGCCAAAAATAAACAAAGTTAAAAAATTGATAAGAATATTAGTTAATGTTAGTTGCTCAATAGTGTCTGACTATTTGCAACCCCAAGGACTGTAGCCCACCAGACTCCTCTGTCCATGGGATCTCCCAGGCAAGAATACTGGAGTGGGTTGCCATTCCTTTCTCAAGGAACATGAATGTATATAAATTTCCTAAAATTTCTATTTGCCTTTGCTATAAGGAAATTTACTACTGCTAGTATCCTTGAAATGTAAATGTATGTACTACACACAGAGATACATAGATGTATAAGGTATATGCTTGTATATATGGAAATATATATTTTTAATATCTATATTTTACATAGAGACATATACACACACACTATATATATATCATATATATGTTTTTGTTGGAGATATATATGTATATATACATATACATATATATATATATATATCCAACAGAAATACTTTCAATTTGCACACACTTTAACCAAAATGTATAGGACCAATTAGTGCTGTCATATTCCTGCAAAGGGCTTCCCAGGTGGCACTAGTGGTAAAGAATACACCTACCAATGCAGGAGAAGTAAGAATCGTGGGTTTGATCCCTGGTTGGGAAGATTCCCTGGAGGAGACCAGGGCAACTCACTCTAATATTCTTGCCTGTAGAATCCCGTGGACAGAGAGGGGCCTGGAAGTCTACAGCCCATGGGATCACAAATAGTCAGACACTACTGAAGTGACTTAGCATGTGTGCATGCATATCCTCTCAAAATATCACCTGTCTTCTCAACAACATCGCAAGACTAAATCATTTAATCGTGTATCTTGTATGAGAGAGAATCAAGCTTTGTTTACAGTTGTTCCAATTCTGATCGCTGTGCTGTATGTTATCTTGTATAGCAAGTGATTGAGAATAATAATGAAATTGCTATGTAGGACGGGCATGACTGAGCGACTTCACTTTCACTTTTCACTTTCATGCATTGGAGAAGGAAATGGCAACCCACTCCAGTGTTCTTGCCTGGAGAATCCCAGGGACAGAGGAGCCTAGTGGGCTGCCGTCGATGGGGTTGCACAGAGTCGAACACGACTGAAGTGACTTAGCAGCAGCAGCAGCATTCAAAAAATTTCTCATTAGATCTTGATTCCACTTAAAGAACTATCCCAAGTCTGATCATACAGCTATCATAATTTTCAGTCTATTAATACATTTCAAGCCTACTTCCTGGTACCACAGCTAAAATCAGAGTACAAAGAAAAGATTTCTTTGACAAATAAAACTGGTGATTTAAATAACTTATCTGAAGAAAATTGGACTGTGCCTTCAACCCCACACACTGACTTCATTTTAACCTCTCAGTAAACAAAATGTACACCGTGTAATCGGAAAATAGATGAATGTATACCAGATCTAGCAAATAGGAAACTTGGACCTCTTTGTTAACAGATCAGGTTTACTACATCCAAACAAGAGTAACCTTAAGTAGCAGCAGAAATTCATGGTTAATCATCAACAAAGTAAGTGTGTATCAATTTAATGTAATTCATTATTCTTTAAAGATATTCTTTCATATTTAATTGGCTATGCTAGGTGGTTTTATGAAATAAATTATTTTGTTCGGTCATATGGAGATATTTCTGGGAACCAATTCATCTTTGACAAGTCTACGGGAGTTCCATTTCATTTTCCTGTGATATTTAGTTAAATTGTGGACAAGATGATAGATGAAAAACACCTATCCATGTTATGCATTGTGGTAATCTGTGGTTTCAATTACATATTTGCCCAAATGCTAAAGCTGATGTAAAACTCTTTATGTGATAAAGATAATATTTCTCACTAATGCAATTCATGACCCAAACTCCTTAGCAAGTGAATGCAGATTCCATACTGCAGTATATTTCACAACTGGCACCTTCATCTCCTACACCAGTTTGTGTTTTCTTCCCAACAGTGCCTACACATTGGAATAATTGCCTAAATTTTACAGATTATAAAAGCAAATGGAGAAGCTATGCAAGTCTCCCAAGCTACATAATAAATCGTGGAACTATAATTTGTTCCAAAGTCCAAGTTTCTTTATAATTTAATTTGTTCAACACATGGATCTCTTTTCCAAAAAGAAGACAGAATAATCTCAACTTTGTTGTAATCTAGTGCCTTAAGATAACTTTTGTTTAAAAGGAAGGGACAGTATAATGACATGCTAGCTTTTTGCTTTTCTCAATTGTCAACATCCTTCCTTTACTCAACCACACATGAAACTGGTATGGTTGTGTATGTAAATGTTGGCCAAAATATAAAAGCACAAGTGTTGTGGGATCCTGAAATTAAAGGGGAATGGACATAACCTCTTTCTTCCTTTTCTTTACTTGTAGATGTGATTGCTAGATTTTCAGCCACAATTTTGCATCATGAAGTAACATAAAATGAAAGGCCAAGCAATATGATAGGCTGCTTGGATCTTGATAATTCAGAAAACATATTAATCCTACATTATACATGTCTGGGCTGCTTTCATATGTTAGAGAAATAAAAGTCCATCTTGTTCAATATCAAATTTTGTTCAATAAAAATTCAATTTTTATTGCTACATAACAATTTACCACAAACTTAGTGACTTTAAATGATGCCCACCTATTACCTCACAGATGGCATTAATCTACTAGAACTGCAATCTCATATGTGTTGAGGCCTCTTCCAAGCTCCTTGGTTGGCAGAATTCAGTTCATAGTGATTGTAGGACTGAAGTTCACATTTTCTTGTAGTCATCGGGTGAGGGTGGCTCCAGATCTTAGAGGCTGCCTGCAGTTGTCTGCTGCTCGGGTTTCTCCTCTGTTGTTATTGTTCAACAATGAACGATGTCTTGTCGGACTCTGTGACCCCATGGACTGCAGCATGCCAGGCTTCCATGCACTCCCCCATCTCCCAGAGTTTGTTCAAACTCATGTCTATTAAGTCAGTGATGCTATCTAACCATCCCATTCTCTGCCACCCGCTTCTCCTCTTGCCTTCAATCTTTCCCAGCATCAGAGTCTTTTCTCCAGCAGGATTTTCTCCCTAGGCCCTCTCATAACATGGTAGTCTACTTCTTCAATTCCAGCAGGAGGTTCCATGGTGTGGTGACTCAAATCTCTTCTTTTAGCAAGGGTTCAGTCCCTTTTAAGGGCTGGCTCATCTTTTTAGATCAGGCTCACCCAGAATAATCTCCCTTAATTAACTCAAAGTCAATTAATTTGGGACCTTAATGGCACCTGCAAAATCCTTTCACCTTTGTCATATAGTACAACTTAACCATGAAATTGAAATGCATTACACTCATAGTCCCACATTCAAGTGTTCTCTACAGAGAACATACATTAGGGATTGGGAATATTATGCACATCTTAGAATTTTGCCTATCATGCTTGTTTAAACTATCATTATTTTGTTTTTTTAATAAACAGCCAAACCTCATTATAAATAATGCATCGCATGTTATATTTATCTTTGAAGTTATGTAGAATTATTTGTTTAGAAAAACTTGTATCTATCTTAGCACAGACATAATTGTTTACCAAGTATCTATAGATATATATGATTTCTTTATTTTTGATATCAAGAGATTTACTTTTAAATTTAGTAAACAAATAAATTTTGAATCAACTAGGATGCTTAATCCCTTGTGCTCCTGTCTGCATTTTAATGACCCAACTCTACATTGTACTTAATTTTAAAAATCATCTCAAATTGTTTTTGAAATTAAAAGAAATAACAATACAAAGATAAATAAATATAAGAATTAACACATTCTACACTGTATTTAAAATGGATGATAAGCTTCATGGAGGGAAAAGATGAGGTGCTCTTATTTCCTCTTAGTCATTTGAGTTTTCTATCCTTATTTATTTTATTTAATCCACAAATTAAATAATTTTAAAACATTACTGGAAAAATGATATTTGCCTCTAGCTGTTTTTAGTTTTCCATAGTGAATTCAGGCTTTTCACTAGTCTTTCTACATGATCTCTATGCTATGCTATGCTAAGTCACTTCAGTCGTGTCCGACTCTGTGTGACCCCATAGACAGCAGCCCACCAAGGCTCCCCCGTCCCTGGGATTCTCCAGGCAAGAACACTGGAGTGGGTTGCCATTTCCTTCTCCAATTCATGAAAGTGAATAGCGAAAGTGAAGTCGCTCAGTCATGTCTGACTCTTAGTGACCCCATGGACTGCAGCCTACCAGGCTCCTCTGTCCATGGGATTTTCCAGGCAAGAGTACTGGAGTGGGGTGCCACTGCCTTCTCCGACATGATCTCTACTTATTTGTTACTTACCTAAAAAGCTCCCACCCCAGACTTTATATGGCAAGTTGAGGTTATAGAACTTACCTGTGATTAAAGAGGCTAATGAATTTTTTTTCCTTTGCATTTCTTCCAGAGGAGAAAAAAAAATCTGACTTATAAGTGTCTTGGTAAACTAAGAATATATCTGCTTTATATAAAACATTTATTGCCACTTTGCAATTATCCTTAAGATTTAGACATTACCTGAATAAGCTGGGAAAGATTGAGGGCAGGAAGAGAAGGGGACGACAAAGGATGAAATGGTTGGATGGCATCACCGACTCAACGGACATGAGTTTGGGTGAACTCCAGGAATTGGTGATGGACAGGGAGGCCTGGCGTGCTCTGGTCCACCGGGTCACAAAAGAGTTGGACGCGACTGAGTGACTGAACTGAACTGAACTGAATAAATCCACTATCTTATATCAGGATCCACAAACTCAGAAGCTTACTGGCCAGGCATGAATTATGAATCAGTTAAATAATCCAGGTATAATAAAACAGGGCATGGTGAGAAAGTGACAAACAGGACAGTGAACTTACTACCTCTTTAAAGCCATACCCCCGACATAGCCCCAGTTGATTCTTTCAAGGCCAAGTATACAAGAAGGAGAAGTGGACACGGCCAAAAGGTTGGCAATGGGTAATTTCTGCTCTAGACAGTTCAGTTGGTTAACAATAGTAAATGTGTTATTGTTGGCTCTGAGTACATTTTAAAAGCCTGATACAAAATAAGTGCTCTTGAAATATAAGCTGGTTTAATTTGATATTTCGTAGACTAAATTCCAGAGAAGGCAATGGCAACCCACTCCAGTACTCTTGCCTGGAATATCCCATGGATGGAGGAGCCTGATAGGCTGCAGTCCATGGGGTCACGAAGAGCTGGACACGACTGAGCGACTTCACTTTCACTTTTCACTTTCATGCATTGGAGAAGGAAAGGGCAACCCACTCCAGTGTTCTTGCCTGGAGAATCCCAGGGATGGGGGAGCCTGGTGGACTGCTGTCTATGGGGTTGCACAGAGTCGGACACAACTGAAGTGACTTAGCAGCAGCAGCAGCAGCAGACTAAATTCTTCAAGATTTTCCTCATTTATTAAATGATATAAATATACTTAAATAACTTTGTCCTGAGATTTCTGTACATCTAATTACTTTTAGTATAATAACAAAATCCTTATGTCTCATATTGCAGATAAAACCTGAGCTATCTTTTGGAGCAAGGAGCTCAAACCAGTCAGTCCTAAAGGAAATCAGTCTGGAATATTCATTGAAAAGACTGATGCTAAAGCTGAAGCTCCAATACTTTGGCCACCTGATGTAAAGAATTGACTCATTGGATAAGACCCCGATGCTAGGAAAGATTGAAGGCAGGAGTAGAAAGGCACGACAGTGGATAAGATGGTTGGATGGCATCACCAATTTGATGGACATGAATTTGAGCAAAGTCCGGTAGTTGCTGATGGACGGGGAAGCCTGGTGTGCTGCAGTTCATGGAGTTGCAAGAGTCAGACATGACTGAACAACTGAATTGAACTGATATTTTGAATAATGTTAGTTGCTAAGTCATGTCCAACTCTTTGCAACTCTGTGGACTGTAGCCCACCAGGCTCGTCTGTCCATGGCATTTCTGCAGGCAAGAATACTGGAGTGAGTTGCCATTCCCTTCTCCAGGGTCTCTTCCCCACCCAGGGATCAAACCCAGGTCTCCTGCATTGCAGGCAGATTCTTTACCATCAGAGCCACCAGGGAAGCATATAATACTTTATAATCTATATATTATATAGTAAATGAATTGCAAAAGTTCTTTTTTCTGTATACCATATCTGCTCAGTCAGGACCTCAATTTTCACAATAACAATCACTCTTTGAAAAATCGAGGAGATGTTTTTCACTTTTCATGTTCAAAAGACAAAATATCCTAAATCCAGTGGAGAAATTTGTATTCTATGCACTTTATATAACCTTTGTTTGCATTTATAACTCCTATCATATCTAATTAATCATTTAACTTCAGACTCTACTTATACATAGTGAATCATTACATTTCATAAATGCAATAAGATTTTGCCCACTCACAAATGCTTGAGTAGTGACATACTTTGCTATATTATTATTTTGATGAAGCAAATACACATCAAACTTTAATCTGGCAACTCTCTTGTGCCAAGCTTGTGAGGGGAATCTGTGCAGTCTTTCCAGCTCCATTTCATGCTACAGTTGAGCCTTGAATCAAGTGGAGCAAGGATTTCTGTTGTTGTTGTCTAGTCACTAAGTCATGTCTGATTCTTGTGTGATCCCATGGATCTGTAGCCTACCAGGCTCCTCTGTTCATGGAACTTTTCAGGTAGGGATACAGGGAGGTTGTCATTTCCTTCTTCAAGGGATCTTCTGACCCAGGGATTTAACCCAACCTTTTGCACTGGCAGGTGGATTCTTGACCACTGAGTCTCCAGGGAATTGGGGCAGAGATTAATTACATATAATTTATAGTCAGCCCTCCTTCCTACTCATCTGTGATTCAATCAACCACTGATCCACTGACCAGTATTAGTACTCTGGTATTAAAATCTGTTTGTAAGTGGACCTGTGTAGTTCAAACCTTGTCTGTTCAAGGATCAACTGTGTATTATTCTGTATTCTTTGTCTTAATTTCCCAAACTGCACACTCAAGTTCACTGGGGCACTGCAGTAAACTCACAGGAATGCCTCAGGATATATAAAATTCAAAAACTTTGGAAGTTTGAAAGAAACACAGTGATACTTGATACCTGTTGGAACTCTGTGAACTATAAGCCCAAGGTAAGTTCACAGTTTCTGTATGAGATGGTGCTAGCAGAAATGATGTCATCATGTCTTTACCAAGCTGAATTTTCAGTGTTTCCTACAATAATAAGAAAGCACTCTGTATAAATCAGTGTAAAACAGGAAATGAGATTGGTGGTACCCAATCTGATTCCAATGTTTGAGAACTTGTGCAAAGCCCAATAGCATTACTAAGTAATTGTGGTTATTCAAGAGTGAACTAACATATTAGTTCACTTTTCTTTAAATTTATATGTATTATTTCTATGTACTAAGTTTTTAGAACAAAAATACTCATTACATTGTTTGGACTTCACTTTTCACCAAGTGGAATGTTATGTCTTCTTGTCTAGGTACACCATGAGAAAACTTTCTTTAAAAAAGACGAGGTCCATGATGAGAGAAAATCTGGAAACTGATGGTCATTTCCACTAATCTATAAGCTCCAGATAGTTAGGGACAAAGTCCACCTGTTTACTGTTCCATTCCAAGCACCTCCTGTAGTGCCTGGCGTATCATTGCCGCTCAAATATCTGTGTTTACTTCTTTTATTCAGTAATCAAATGACGTAAATGGTCCTGATAAGTAAGCCAACTGCTACCGCAAGCATGGAAAATAAGAAAAACTAAATGTTCCAAGACAGATAGCCTTCTTAGTAAAAATCGAAGGTTTGGATAAATTTTGAGTGGAAAGTCAATTTCGTCCAAGGCCTGCCTCTACTGTGGGAATGACCCCACTTTTTTTTTTTTTTTCCAGAAACAAGAGAAAGAAATTTTTGAAATCACTTTTGTATTTCTGCCAGAATTAAAATGCTCATCAAATGAGAAATGAAACTGTTTGAGAGTCAAAAAGACGTGGGGGAGTAGTTGCTTATACATATGCATAAAATATTTCACTCTTAAAATTGATTCAAGCAAAATTCACCCCTCTGTACTTAAACTTTTCATGAAGTAACAGGTGGCAAATGTTTGAGTAAAGACAACAAACCCGTTTTCCCAATGAATAAATATTCCAGTTACCCATTGCTGTACCATAAAGCATCACAAAATTCAGTGGCTTAAAATAACAATTTACTCTTCTCTCTCACAATTCTGTGCCTTGACAGGACGCAGCTGGTCAATTCTGCGATATTCTCAGGAGATTGCAGTTGAAGTATTGGTTCAGTCACGTGGCGAGATGACTCGGATATCTTCCTTTTTCATATATGGTACTTGGGCTGGGATGGCTGGAAAAGTCAGGCATTGCCTGGGGATCTGTGTGTCCACAAGGTCACCTTTGTTTTCTTAAAAGCTGGTGGTATCTTGGTAGAGCAACATCTTACATGGCTGTTGGCTTCCTGAGTAAGCATTCCGAGACATCAAGGCAAAAGTTGCAAGGCTCCTTATAATGTAGTCTTTATAATCATACAGAATAATTTCTGTGGGACTATACTAGCTGTAAGTTTGTCACAGCACCAGCCAGATTCAAGGAGAATAAACTATTCAATGGCACAACACTGGGAGAAATGATTAACTGTAAGGACACCTTGGAAGATCAGCTACCAAAATACAAGTTGTTTTACTGTTTCCATGCATATGAAACTGGTCCATTTTGATGAAAACCTTGGTAAACATCTGTATTAAAGAGAACTCACATTAGAGAGTTGGGTTGCCAAAGACAAGACAATGTCTTCTAATATTAGACAAAGTGGAAGTCTTTGTAATTAAATAAACTTGGTTCACAATTTTGTACAAAGGAGAAAAATAATTCTTTTTATATTGAGCAAATATTGGGGCAGTTGTTTTCTTAAATTTCTTCTCCATTTGCTATAGTCTGCTAAATTTGGTGACACTGACCCCTGAATGATTGGAATTATTAAAATCTAATAATGATTTCTGTGTTTCTAGTAAGGAATAAGATCATGAAATGCATCTCTAAAAGATGATAAGCCATAGACTAAAAATATAGATGTATTTCAAATATAGTTGGACAATTTATTTATCATGACAAAGAAATGAAACAAAGTAGCCCAGCAGGCACAAATCAATCTGGGATCTAGAGCTAAAAGCTGGAAAACAGTATTTCTGGATACTGTAGGTATGTTAGCTGTTTTTTTCTGATGTTCTTTCCTCAGATATATATACTTTTAGGTTCTAAATTAATAGGTCTTTCCTTATATCTCCTACATAGAAAACATAATGAACCTATTCTTTTCCTGGGTCAGGTTAATATTTTACAGACCAGCTTTGTTGAACCTGGTCTCATAACCATGAAGTTTATTATAGAAATCTAGTGGATTTCTGAGATATTCCCCAAACTTCAAGCTTAAAACAGCAGCCACATCATGCCCCTCGGAGCCAATACCAGAGACAGCAAACTGGATCAATCATATGGTGATATTTAATTTTATTAATTCAAACTTTGTAGAAACATATGTTTGTGTTTTTTTCAGTTATTATTCATTTTTCTTATCACTTCTAGGAAGTTATTAATACAAAAAAACAGTATGTAGACTACAAAGTGGCACAGTGATAAAGAATCCATCTGCCAATGCAGGAGACGCAGGAGACCCAAGAGACGCAAGAGATGCGGGTTTGATCCTTGGGTCGGGAAGGTCCCCTGCAGTACAAAATGGCTACCCACTCCAGTATTCTTGCCTGGAAAATTGTATGGAAAACGGAGACTGGCAGGTTACAGCCCTTAGGGTTGTCAAGAGTTGGACGTGACAGAGCACATGGATAATAAAAAATATATTTAGTGAATATGAGTTAAGTGAATGATTTTTCAATATTTGTAAAAAATAAGTAGTCCGTGTATATGTGTATAGCAGGGGCAGGGACGCGTACTAGGTATTCCTGGGATTCTATACCTAGAATTGGTTTTTTCCTCAACTATCAAGCAGAGGTATGTCTCTTCACTTCCTCTGTTACTGCCTCATTTTAAGTCTTGATTGACAAATCTAGACAGCATATTAAAAAGCAGAGACATTAACTTTACTGACAAAAGCCCATATAGTCAAAGCTATGGTTTTTCTAGTAGTTGTGTATGGATGTGAGAGTTGGACAATAAAGAAAGCTGAGCACCAAAGGATTGATGCCTTTCAACTGTGGTGTTGGAGAGGAATCTTGAGGGTTCCTTGGACATCTAGGACATCAAATCAGTTGATCCTAAAAGAAATCAGTACTGAATATTCTTTAGAAGGACTGATGCTGAAGTTGAAGAGTTGAAGCTAAAATACTTTGGCCACCTGATGTGAAGAACTGACTCAGTGGAAAACACCCTGATGCTGGGAAAGATTGAAGGCAGTAGGAGAAGCAGACGACAGAGGATGAGATGGTTGGATGGCATCACTGCCTCGATGGACATGAGTCTGAGTATGTTCCAGGAGTTGGTGATAGACAGGGAAGCCTGGCGTGCTGCAGTCCATGGGGTTGCAAAGAGTCAGACATGACTGAACGACTGAACTATATAATTATTAAGAATTTTACATTTTATTTTAGGCCTTTTGTGATTATTGCCTCAGTCTTCTTTTTGTGAGTTTAAAATTTTAAACCCTTTATTTTGAAATAATTAGATTCTCAGAGCAAGTTGAAAGCACAGTACTGAGGTCCTCATAAACCTTTCAACAAATTTCCTTCAATGGTAACACCTTATATAACTAGAATACAATATCAAAACCAGAAATTTGACATTAACACAACATTACTAACAAGACTATGGACGTTCAGATTTCAGGAGTTTTATAGGCACTAATGTGTGTGCGTATATGTGTAATTCTATATGAGCTAGTTCTATGATATATTGTTGCATGTATAGATTTATGAACTACCACCATGCTTAAGACAGAACCACTTGGTCACCACAAAGAGACTCTTATATACTACACCAATCCCCACTTTGCCATTCTTAGTCTCTGGCAACTACTACTCTGTTATCCATCTATAACTTTGTCACTAAGAGAATTTTTCTATAAAATGTTCAGTTCAGTTGTTCAGTTGTGCCGACTCTTTGCAACCCCACGGACTGCAGCACGCCAGGTTTTCCTGTCCATCACCAACTGCCAGAGCATGCTCAAAACCATGTCCATCGAGTTGGTGGTGCCATCCAACCATCTCACCCGCTGTTGTTCCCTTCCCCTCCTGTTTTCAATCTTTTTGAGCATCAGGGTCTTTTCCAAAGAGTCAGTTCTTCGCATCAGGTGGCCGAAGTGTTGGAGCTTCCACTTCAGCATCAGTCCTTCCAGTGAATATTCAGGACTGATTTCCTTTGGGATTGACTGGTTTGATCTCCTTGCAGTCCAAGGGACTCTCAAGAGTCTTCCCAAACACCACAGTTTAAAAGCATCAATCCTTCAGTGTTCAGTTTCTTAGGGTCCAACTTGAACATCTGTACATGACTACTACATCTGTACATGACTACTGGAAAAACCATAGCTTTGACTAGACAGACCTTTGTCTGCTAAGTAATGTCTCTGCTTTTTAATATGTTGTCTAGGTTTTTCAAAACTTTTCTTCCAATGAGCAAGTGTCTTTTAATTTCTTTCAGTGATTTTGGAACCCAAGAAAATAAAGTCTGTCACTGTTTCCATTGTTTCCCCATCTATTTGCCATGAAGTGATGGGACAGCATACCATGATCTTTGTTTTTTGAATGTTGAATTTTAAACCAACTTTTTCACTCTCCTCTTTCACTTACATCAAGAGGCTCTTTAGTTCCTCTTCACCTTCTTCCATAAGGGTGGTGTCATTTGAGGTTACTGACAGTTCTCCCAGCAATCTTGACTCTATCTTGTGATTCATCCAGCCCAGCATTTCACATGAAGTTCTCTGCATAGAAGTTAAATAAGCAGGGTGACAATATACAGCCTTGGTGTACTCTTTTCCTTATTTAGAACCAGTCCATTGTTCCACGTCCAGTTCTAACTGTTGCTTTTTGACCTGCATACAGATTTCTCAGGAGGCAGGTAAGGTGCCTTCCTGAAGAGATCTTTAGTCTTTCCCATTCTATTGTTTTTCTCTGTCTTTGCAATGTTCACTTATTGAACCATGCATAATATAACATTTTCTTGATTCGCTTCTTTCACTCTGCCAAATACCTGGGTGTATTAAATCCATCTATTAACACCTCCACTTCTTTTATATTATTGATGGATTTTATTATTTACCTCATTTCTAAATTAATTTATGCTATTAATAATTGTCCCTGAAGAAGGAAATGGCAACCCACTCCAGTATTCTTGCCTGGAGAATTCCATGGACAGAGGAGCCTCATGGGCTACAGTCCATGTGATCACAAAGAGTCTTACACGAGTGCGTGACTAACACATTAACCATTGTGACTGAATTGTTATGGTAGAAGGTAGTGTAGAAGTTTCTCCTTGCTCCCCATCCATATGAGGTGTCATTAGGACTACTTCATGCTCCTGGACAGCTGTATCCTGACCTTTGGCTTCACTGTTGCATCATTCAGCTTTTCTAATCCTGACTCTTCAAGTAATTCTTTGTTTAAGACACACAGGAGACTTGCAATTTAACCCTCTCTAAGGCTCAAATCTTCATGTAGTGCTACTGAAAACTCATGATCCTTATATAAGGTTTCTAAAACTCAGTCTCTGATATTGACAACAGTGGTATAATACTAGATGTGATTTATTGAGTGCTTGATATACACTGAATCCCTATTTCTACACTGTTAGCTAGTCCGTCCTTTCTTCTATCTTTCTTCCTTTCTTATTTTTCTCTTTGTCTTTCCTTTCTTCTTCACTCCTTTCCTCCCTTTCTTCTTTCATTATTTTGTTAGCTAGTAAGTTAGGTATTGGAAATATTGTGTTCACTGAAGTAACAGAAGACTTCTCAGGGACCTTGGGGACTAGTTAGCATTGAAACTTACCTTATTATTCTAAGTCCCCATCACTGTCTTATTTATTGGAATATATTTGACCTCAAGATAATTCTTTACTTTGCTTTATTGGTCTATGTTTAACTTGTTAATTCTTAAAAGTGTTTAAAGAAGTAGTGCATTTAACACTTTCCTAAGGGTTCTGAAGAGAAGTGTTTTTTTCTAAAGTGTTCTGAAGAGAAGCTAAAGTCAAAGGAGAAAAGGAAAGATATACCCATCCAAATGCAGAGTTCCAAAGCATAGCAAGGAGAGATAAAAAGCCTTCCTCAGTGATCAATGCAGAGAAATAGAGGAAACCAATAGACTGGGAAACACTAGAGATCTCTTCATGAAAATCAGAGATACCAAGGGACTATTTCATGCAAAGATGAGCACAATAAAGGACAGAAATGGTATGGACCTAACTGAGCAGAAGATAGTAAGAAGAGGTGGCAAGAATACACAGAAAAACTATACAAAAAAGACCTTCATGACTCAGATAACCACAATGGTGTGATTCCTCACCTAGAGCTAGACATTCTGGAATGCAAAGTCAAGTAGGCCTTAGGAAGCAACATCACCAAGAACAAAGTTAGTGGGGGTGATGGAATTCCAGTTGAGCTATTTCAAATCCTAAAAGATGATGCTGTGAAAGTTCTTTACTCAATATGCCAGCAAATTTGGAAAACTCAGCAGTGGCCAGAGGAATGGAAAAGGTCAGTTTTCATTCCAGTCACAAAGAAAGACAATGACAAAGAATGTTCAAACTACTGCACAACCCGTACTCATCTCACATGCTAGCAAGTAATGTTCAAAATTCTCCAAGCCAGACTTCAACAGTATGTTAACCATTAACTTCCAGATGTTCAAGTTGGATTTAGAAAAGGCAGAGGAACCAGAGATCAAATTGCCAACATCTGCTGGATCATCGAAAAAGCAAGAGAGTTCAAGAAAAACATCTATTTCTGCTTTATTGACTATGCCAAAGCCTTTGACTGTGTGAATCACAACAAACTGTGGAACATTCTTCAAGAGATGGGAATACCACATCACCTTACTGTCCTCCTGAGAAATCTGTATGCAGGTCAAGAAGCAACAGTTAGAATTGGACATGGAACAGCAGACTGGTTCCAAATTGGGAAAGGAGTACGTCAAGACTGTATATTGTCACTCTGCTTATTTAACTTTTATGCAGAGTACATCATGCGAAATGCCAGGCTGGACGAAGCACAAGCTAGAATCAAGATTGCCGGGAGAACGTCAATAACCTCAGATACACAGATAACACCACTCATGGCAGAAAGTGAAGAAGAACTAAAGCGCCTTTTGATGAGAGTGAAAGAGGAGAGTGAAAAAGTTGGCTTAAAATTCAACTTTCAAAAAATGAAGATCATGGTAGCTGGTCCCATCATTTCATGGCAAATAGATGGGGAAACAATGGAAACAGTGACAGACTTTACTTTCTTGGGCTCCAAAATCACTGCAGATGGTGATTGCAGCCATCAAATTAAAACACACTTGTTCCTTGGAAGAAAATCTATGACCAACCTAAACAGCATATTAAAAAGCAGAGACATTACTTCACGGACAAAGTTCTGTCTAGTCAAAGCTATGGTTTTTCCAGTGGTCATGTATGGATGTGAGAGGTGGACTATAAAGAAAGCTGAGCATTGAAGAATTGATGCTTTTGAACTGTGGTGTTGGAGAAGACTCTTGAGAATCCTTTGGACTACAAGGAGATCAAGCCAGTCAATCCTAAAGGAAATCAATCCTGAATACTCACTGGAAGGGCTGATGCTGAAGCTCAAACTTCAGTACTTTGGCCACCTGATTCAAAGAACTGAACTCACTGGAAAAGACCTTGATGCTAGAGAAATTGAAGGCAGGAGGAGAAGGGGACAACAGAGGATGAGATGGTTGGATGGCATCACCGACTTGATGGACATGAGTTTAAGCAAGCTCTGGGAGTTGGTGATAGACAGGGAAGCCTGGCGTGCTACAGTCCATGGGATCACAAAGAGTCGGATCTGACTGAGTAACCAAAGTGAACTGAAAGTGTTCTGAATTACTTTAGGGGTCATTTTTATACCAAGAGAAAAAATAATATATAATAATAACATCTATTTTTAGTTAGATTGCTACAGATATTTTATCTCCTAGAATTTATTCTAGTTTTACTTCTATACTGGCAAAAATTAATATTTTCACTCAAATAAAACATTCAAGGTACTTAAAAATCTCATTACTGTACTCCAAAATCATATTCCAAATGTCAGAATCTTTATCAAATTCTAAGTAATATAAGGAAAAGGAATTTCTGAGTACCCAAGAGCCAGTCAAGAATGAAATTTCTCCCAAGCATCAGTTAATATGTGGAACAAAATACCTTTGTCATTATTCTATTTTCTTACTGTTTCAATTTTTTAAACGTTGGTTTACCTTTCCACTCACTGTGGATATTCTTGTTTAAATCTCTGATGAAATAGAAAAATTTATTGAAATAAATGTTTACCTTTAATTTTTTTTTTCTTTAACTCAGCTTCAGACAAAATTGCTGTATTCTAAATGTCTACAAAAAAAAGCTTTAAATGCAATGGATTAAAATGTAAATATTTTCGTTGGTACTTGTGATGCAAAAATATAAGGGTCTTTGAATTGCTCCACTGTTCAGGGAAAAGCAATGACTGTACTGCGTCCAATATGATCTCACCTGCACTAGAAACTGGAGAGTTTAAAAGCCCTTCTATTCTTTCTCTTTCAGTAACTGCCTTCACCCTTTGGGGCCGCTTTAATGTGCCAGACCCAGTGGAGCTGTGTTAACATTAGCACAATCCCCCTGACAGAAAATCAGATCAATTGTAAGCCAGTTCTTTACTGAGGTAAACAGCTTTAAGGACTGACTGGAAACCCACTTGACAAAATAAATATATATTTGTTGCCCTAGCCTTATTTATCTCTCTTATCTGCTCTTTTAATTACATAAAGGAACCCTGGTCTTAATATAGTGTGAATGTAATTTTTTTTTAAATCTCCCTTTCATTTCACAGATTAAGTCTACCTAAGACTCTTGTTGTGTAGTCATTCAGTCATGTCCTACTCTTTCCAATCCCATGGAATGTAGCCTGCCAGACTCCTCTGTCCATGCTCTTCTTCAGGCAAGAATACTGGAGGGGGTTGTCATTTCCTTCTCCACAGGATCTTCCAAAGCCAGGGATCAAACCTGCATCTCCTGATCTGACAGGCAGATTCTTTACTGCTGAGCCACCAGGAAAGGCTTACCTAAGATTCAAGAAAAAGAAAGAAAGAAAGAAAGAAAGAAAGTGAAGTCGCTCAGTCATGTCTGACTCTTTGCAACCCCATGTACTGTACCCTACCAGGCTCCTCTGTCCATGGGATTTTCCAGGCAAGAGTACTGGAGTGGGTTGCCATTTTCTTCTCCAGAGGATATTCCTGATCCAGGGATCGAACCCGGGTCTCCCCTATTGTAGGCAGGTGGTTTACCGTCTGATCCATTGGGGAAGTACCTAAGACTAATTCTCCTTAAAAAGAAGGGAAGTAATGTTTGCTATGTGTGGACTTTCCTGTCATATATCGGGCAACCCTGTGATGACAATCGTCTGTCTGTCTTTCCCAGTTCACTAATGAGTCATTTCTATAAGGATTACACAGATATGTATTCCTGTAAAGGACACTTGGGAAACCACACTTTGTTTTATCTCTTTTATCCTCACAGCAAAACTGACAATAATGCATTGGTCCATTTCACAGAGGAGGCAACTGAGTCATAGGGATGTTCAGGAACATGGTGCAGGATAAGCAATGGTTTAATTAACTTGGGACTGTTTAACTGCACAGTTGTTTCTCTCTCTCTCTCTTTTTTCCATGCTGTGTGTCAGATGGGATCTTAGTTCCCTGACCAGGGAGTGAACCCATGACCCCTGCAGTGGAGGCACAGAGTTCTAACCACTGGACTATCAGAAAAATTCCAGTATTTTTCCATTTTTCTGCCTCATGAGTTGGATGTTTCTACTGAAACTGTGTGTGGGTTCTAATAAGAGTCAAGAGTGTTTCCAGTTCTAGTTAAGAAGACTGCATTTCCTGAGTCTAAACAGTTTCTAACATGAAAATGACATCTTCCTTCACTCATCAGATAAATAAAAACATGTTTATAAGAAGCTACTATACAGTTGAACACAAGACATTGTACAGGAGATAGGAATCAAGACCATCCCATGGAAAAGAAATGAAAAAAAGCAAAATGGCTGTCTGGGGAGGCCTTACAAATAGCTGTGAAAAGAAGAGAAGTGAAAAGCAAAGGAGAAAAGGAAAGATATTCGCATTTGAATGCAGAGTTCCAAATAGCAAGGAGCGATAAGAAAGCCTTCGTCAGCAATCAGTGCAAAGAAATGGAGGACAACAACAGAATGGGAAAGACTAGAGATCTCTTCAAGAAAATTAGAGATACCAAGGGAACATTTCATGCAAAGATGGGCACAATAAAGGACAGAAATGGTATGGACCTAACAGAAGCAGAGGATATTAAGAAGAGGTGGCAAGAATACATGGAAGAACTATACAAAAAAGATCTTTATAACCCAGATAACCAAAAAGCTGTGATCATTCACACTCACCTAGAGCAAGACATCCTGGAATGTGAAGTCAGGTGCACCTTAGGAAGTACCACTACAAACAAAGCTAGTGGAGGTGATGGAATTCCAGTGGAGCTATTTCAAATCTTGAAAGATGATGCTGTGAAAGTGCTGCACCCAATATGCCAGCAAATTTGGAAAACTCAGCAGTGGCCACAGGACTGGAAAAGGTCCGTTTTCATTCCAATCCCAAAGAAAGGCAATGACAAAGAATGCTTAAACTACCACACAATTGCGCTTATCTCACATGCTAGTAAAGTACTTCTCAAAATTCTCCAAGCCAGGCTTCAGCAATACGTGAACCATGAACTTCCAGATGTTCAAGCTGGTTTTAGAAAAGGCAGAGGAATCAGAGATCAAATTGCCAACATCCACTGGATCATCAAAAAAACAAGACAGTTCCAGAAAAACATCTATTTCTGCTTTATTGACAATGCCAAAGCTTTTGACTGTGTGAATCACAATACTGTAGAAAATTCTGAAAGAGATGGGAATACCAGACCACCTGACCTGCCTCTTGAGAAACCTATATGCAGGTCAGGATTAGAACTGGACATGGAACAACAGACTGGTTGCCAATAAGAGAAGGAGTACATCAAGACTATATTGTCAGCCTGCTTATTTAACTTATATGCAGACTACATCATGAGAAACGCTGAGCTGGAAGAAGCACAAGCTGGAATCAAGATTGCCGGGAGATATGTCAATAACCTCAGATATGCAGATGACACCACCCTTATGGCAGAAAGTGATGAGGAACTAAAGAGCCTCTTGATGAAAGTGAAAGAGGAGAGTGAGACAGTTGGCTTAAAGCTCAACATTCAGAAAACGAAAATCATGGCATCTGGTCCCATCACTTCATGGCAAATAGATGGGGAAACAGTGTCAGACTTTATTTGTTTGGGCTCCAAAATCACTGCAGATGGTGACTGCAGCCATGAAATTAAAAGACGTTTACTCCTTGGAAGGAAAGTTATGACCAACCTAGATAGCGTATTAGAGACATTACTTTGCCAACAAAGGTCTGTCTAGTCAAGGCTATGGTTTTTCCAGTGGTCATGTATGGATGTGAGAGTTGGACTGTGAAGAAGGCTGAGCGCTGAAGAATTGATGCTTTTGAACTGTGGTATTGGAGAAGACTCTTGAGAGTCCCTTGGACTGCAAGGAGATCCAACCAGTCTACCCTAAAGGAGATCAGTCCTGGGTGTTCATTGGAAGGACTGATGCTAAAGCTGAAACTCCAGTACTTTAGCCACCTCATGCGAAGAGTTGACTCATTAGAAAAGACTCTGAGGCTGGGAGGGATTGGGGGCAGGAGAAGAAGGGGATGACAGAGGATGAGATGGCTGGATGGCATCACCGACTTGATGGACATGAATTTGAGTGAATTCCCGGAGTTGGCGATGGACATGGAGGCCTAGCATGCTGCAATTCAATGGGTCACAGAGAGACATGACTGAGCAACTGAACTGATACAGTTGAACAAGAAATAACAATAACACCCTACAGTTTATACAACTTGACAGTTTGCTAGGTGGTTTCACACCCAATCATCTAATTTTGTTTTTTGAACAATGCTGGATATAATTATTACATGAATTTTCAAAATAAATTTATATCAATAAGACTGGGAAACTTAAAAACGTAGCACAAATGTCAAGGACTGAAAAAAATTGTTTGTTATATTGTCTAAAGCAAATGAGAAGCAGTATCCTAGTGAACAAACAAAAAAGTACTGTATATGGAATTCCAAAAACTTGTTGCTATTTTCCAGATGGACAAGAATGCAGCCCAGGAAGGCTTTAGTCCTCACCTCCCAAAGCCCCGTTCCTTCATCTTTACATAGAAGTATTAGAGATATCTTGATCTAGATAAGGTTGTCCAAAGTCTAAGTCATTCCCCCAAATTCTGCAATGTCACCCCTGCTCCCAACTTGTATTCCCCTGGCCACCAGCTGTCCCTGGGCTCTTCTTTGTGTGTGCTGTTCCTGGTTTGCATTATGCCTACCCAGGTATGAAATTCTGCCCCTTCCTTGACTGCTAGGAGCAAATTAAAAGGTGAACAATGAACATATATACTCACAGCAGATTCTACTAAAGTTGTGGTCACAGGTAGAATGCTTTGGTTTGTTGTTACGCAGTTGTTTAGCTGTATCAAACTCTTTGCAACCCCACGGACTGCAGCATGCCAGGCTCCTCTGTCCTCCACTATCTCCCAAAGTTTGCTCAAACTCATGCCCATTGAATCCGTGATGCTATCTAACCATCTCATCTTCTGTCTCCCCCATTCTCCTTTTGCCTTAAATCTTTCTAAGCATCAACACACAAAAACCCTCTCAATTCCACATAAGACATTCTTTCTCATAAGAGTCATGTTGGGTACCTTGCCAGCAGCAATTTTCCATTCATCTACCTACACCTAGATTCCTTCACTGTGTTAGTCTGCTCAGGATGCCATAGACAGCATAGACTGCATGGTTTAAATGACATAAAGTTATTTTCCCAGTTCTGGAGACTGTGCAGAGAGAAAGGGAGAAAGAAATAAAGAGAAACAGAAAGAGAGGAAAAGAGAGAGAGAGATCAAGAAAGAAAATGAGCGATTACTGCTTAGGATTTCTTCCTCTTCTTACAATGACAACAGTCCTATTGGATTAGGACTCCACCTTTATAATCTCATTTAACCTTTATCACATCCTTAAAGTTCCTATCTCCAAAGAGAGTCACATTAGGGACTAGGTCTCTAACATGAAAATTCGGGAGAGGATGATGGCATCTGGTTCAAATATGGTCCATGTATATATGGATGTGACAGTTGAACTATAAAGAAAGTTGAACATTGAAGAATTGATGCTTTTGAACTGTGGTGTTGGAGAAGACTCTTGAGAGTCCCTTGGACTACAAGGAGATCAAACCAGTCAGTCCTAAAGGAAATCAGTCCTGAAAATTCATTGGAAAGACTAATCCTGAAACTGAAACTGCAATACTTTCACCACCTGATGTGAACTGACTCCTTGGAAAAGACCCTAATGCTGGGAAAGATTGAAGGCAGGAGGAGAAAGGGATGGTAGAGGATGAGATAGTTGGATGGCATCACCGACTCAATGGACATGAGTTTGAGCAAGCTCCAGGCATTAGTGATGGACAGAGAAGCTTGGTATGCTGTAGTCCGTGAGAGTCACAAAGAGCTGGATATGACTGAACGACTGAATCCTTTGGCCACCTGATGCGAAGAGCTGACTCATTGGAAAAGACCCTGATGTTGGGAAAGATTGAAGGCAGGAGGAGAAGGAGATGACAGAGGACAAGATGACTGGGTGGTATCACCAGCTCAATGAGTTTGAGCAACCTCCAGAAATAGTGAAGGATAGGGAAGCCTGACCATGCTGCAGTCCATGAGGTGGCAGAGAGATGGACATGTCTGAATGACTGAACAACAATAATAATTCAGTTCAGAACATTCCACCATTCCAACCTTTCTACTTCTTTTATCTCACTCTCCCTCTGCTAAAGCTCTTAAATAAGCAAATTCTTCTCTTCTTAAACATACCTTTCGTGCCCTAATTCTAAATCTGTACTCCAAGGACTCAATTTGGAGGGTGGGGGAAGGAGAGAAAGGGAAGGAAACAAAAGGAGAAATTTTTTTCTATCATTATATCTCTCTTTCTGTAAACACTAGTAACCCATATGTAGGTGTTGCACTGTCTCTTCAAAGTGCAAAAAAGCACTATAACTAAATTTCCCAACTTAAGCCTACAAATATTATTGCCAAAACCTTCTCATTTTATAAAGGTTTAATGATACAATGTGAGGAGTAAAGTTTTGTGATTTCTCAGTAAAGAACAGTATTCTAAATAAACAGAGCATAGAAGTCAAGGCTTCACTGAAGCAGTGACCAAATAGTCCGTTTTAAAATTTGACAGAAGTTATTAGTGCACATGTCTCAGCTAACCAAGTAGAACTTTTGAGACTTGGAGGACATCGTGATTTTGTAGTTATCCCAGGGTCCAGCACAGGGATGGGAGAAGGCAATGGCACCCCACTCCAGTACTGTTGCCCGGAAAATTCTATGGATGGAGGAGCCTGGTAGGCTGCAGTCCATGGGCTCGCTAAGAGTCAGACACGACTGAGTGACTTCACTTTCACTTTTCACTTTCAAGCATTGGAGAAGGAAATGGCAACCCACTCCTGTGTTCTTGCTTGGAGAATCCCATGGACGGAGAAGCCTGGAAGGCTGCAGTCCATGGGGTCGCACAGAGTCGGACACGACTGAAGCGACTTAGCAGCAGCAGCAGCAGCCAGCACAGGGATAGGCACATGGAAGGTATTTAATCAATATATTGATAACTACATATAAAATAAATAACTAATGAGAACCTTCTGTATAACACAGGGAACTCTAACTTGATCTCTGTGGTGACCTATATGGGAAGGAAATCTAAAAATGAGGGGATATGTCTATATCTCTATATGTATAGCTGATTCACTTTGCTGTCCCATAGAAACTAACACAACGTTGAAAACAACTATACTCCAATAAAAATTAATTAAAAATTTTGTGCAATGAATGCACTAGTTTTATCACTTAAAGCATGCTTCATGCCTTAAAGTTACTAGTTTTATTTTGGTAAACTGTATTTTTAAAAATTGAGGTTAAAACATAGATATATATAAACACACAGCAGGTGTAGCTTGTTGTCTTACCTTCAATCAGGCCTCATGGTAAAGTGCACGTTAATACTTTGTTGACAGGCTGCAGTATAAATTAGAGGCATTATGGTTCAAAGGATAGGAATTTACCTTTCACTTTCCTTTGTGGAAGTTCTGCACTGAGGCATGGGTGTCAACATCCCTTCGTGCCCACCTGGGACTAACTTCAAATATGAGTTGCTGCTTTTCTTTTCTTTCTGAATTGCATCCAGGCTCAATAGATGGCAAATGCTCAGTTCTCTCTAAAGTGAGCAGGGATTTAGTAAAGCAGTTGGGTTACCCTCCTGGCGTCAGGAGCAGAAACACAGCTGAGGAGGATTGATGGTCTTTAACAGCAAGAGGCTCTTCGAGCATTCCTTCCAGGAGATGCTGGTGGAAGAAGCTAGAAAACAGTGAGTCCAGGTTTCTTTACCCTTGACATGATTTAAGTTTTCTGGTTGTGCAAAAACAAAAGTATTTAGAGATGTATTTTATACGTATCAAACAGTTATTGGAACATCAAAATGTTCTTACTCAAAAAGCGATTTATGATTTAATCAATGATTTAATTATAGGTTATTCTGAAAATTTTGTAATATTTTCCTTCAAAATAACATATTTCAATGAATGGGAGTGCAATTAATACATTCACTGTACCTTCAAATGCAAAATGTGCCTATATTGATATATGTTTTCATTTAATTAAATATGGAGAAGGAAATGGCAACTCACTCTAGTATTCTTGCCTGGAAAATCCTATGGACTGAGGAGCCTGGTAGGATACAGTCCATGGGGTCTCAAAGAGTCAGACACCACTGAGCCATTTCACTTTCTTTTCACTTTAATTAAATAATCTAATTTTATGAGGCTATGCTTTCATAGGCTTGAAGCTGAGGTACAGAGTTTTTATGATTAGTTAAGATTCACTCTGACTTTTCTCCTGTGACTGAGAAAGAAAAAAGTTAAGTCAAAGCTTCAAGATCCAATCTGTCTTTGATGAACTGCTTGAATCCAGATCACCACATCAGTAGATACCTTTGTCTTTGTCATGAGAGACTTCAAGGATTTTATCAGGACAACATCCTTCTTCATAGGAACATGCTTCGATCCAGTCATTTAGTTGTTCAGCTTCTAGAAAGATTTTGCTGTTGTCCAAATAGAGTGCTTGAAGGTTGGGGGTTTAAGTGGAGGATGGAGGTTGTCTCTGGAAGCATCAGCACAGACAGGTGTGAGAAACTAGTCATAGACATTGATATTTCCAGCTGCAAATTGCAGCTGTGATACTACTTGGGGCTTCTCTGATGGCTCAGATGGTAAAGAATGCAATGTAGGAGACCTGGGTTTGATCCCTGGGTTGGGAAGATCCTTGGAGAAGGAGATGGCAACCCACTCCAGTATTCTTGCCTGGAGAATTCCATGGACAGAGGAGTCTGGTGGGCTATAGTTCATGGGGTCGTAAAGAGTTGGACACGACTGAAGGACTAACACTTTCACTTTTCATACTGTCTGACTTAGTAGAGAAGCAGGCTAGAGATGTCCCAGGTGGTTCAGTGGTAAAAGGATTCATCTACCAATGCAGGAGACTCAAGAGATTCAGGTTTGATGCCTGGGTTGTGAAGATCCCCTGGAGTAGGAAGTGACAACCAACTCCAGTATTCTTGCCTGGAAAATCCCATGGACAGAGAAACCTGCTGGGCTACAGTCCATGGGGTTGCAAAATGTCAAACATGACTGAACACACACATGGGCTAGAGATGTTCCTAGGCTGTCAGCACAGTTAAGAGCACAGGCTCTGGCATCCAACTCAGGCTCAAATCCCACTGGCTCTTCTGCTCTCTAGATGGGCATCATTGGATGATTTATTTCACCTGTATAAGCCTCAGTTTCCTCATTTGTAAATTGGAGCTAATTATACCTAATCCATGGCAAATTGCAATGATTGCATAATTTAGATAATTGATGCCAAGTGTGGTGCCTATATTGAGTGTCCTATAAATGTGAGTAGGCTTATAATTATAGGCATGACCTAGATTTGGTGATATCATAGAGCAATAGGTCACAACCCTGCCTACACTTTAGAATCACCTGGGGAACTTTCAAGACACGCCAATATCCAGGTCTACACTGGAGATTAATTTGCTTTAAAGCTCCCCAGGTGAATCTAATGTGTGCCAAGGTTGTGCACTGCTATAGACCCTCCAGTTTTTAAAATCTATCAGGGCTTTTAGTGATCAGCGAAACCAATGCCCTCCTTTTACAGATGGGGTTGAGGACCAATATAATTCAATGAATTGTCTAGGATCATTTTTAGTTAAGTGGCAAAGAATGCAAACTTCCTGATTTCTAGCCCAGAACAATTTTCACCTTTCTAGCATATATCAAAATCTGACATATGTTCTCTGGTAGCTTTAGAGATTTGATAATTTATTAAGTTAGCTGGTAATGAGATTTTGGACTATGGTGGCTGTCTCTGGTTAGTAGACTACCATGCTCCTTTGATAGGATGGTATTCCTAAAGCTTTGCTGTGATAATCCTCTTCCTGGGAAGATATAACATCTAAGGGAATATAGCTTCTCATTAGAAAAAGGAGATCTATTTGTTGGCCACTTGTGTGTCTTTGGAAAGATTTCTTTTTAGTTCCCCTGCTGATTTAATTGGATTATTTTTTAAACTGAGTTGTGTGAATTCTTTATATATTTATTGTACATGTTAATTTCTCTGTAATTTCTTTATATCAATCCCTTATGAAATATTTGGTCTGCGAATATTTTCTCCCAGTGCCTCAACATGGATGAAACTGGAGAGTATATCACAAAGTGAAATGTCAGAGAAAGATAAATATTGTATGATATCATTCATACATGGATTGGATATCACTTTTAAAAAGCCAAATGCATAGAAACTGAGAGTAGACTGGAGATTACCAGGGACTTTGGTGGTGGGGAAAATGGGTAGATGTTGATCAGAGAGCCACAGACTTCCAGATAGAAGATGAATATATTTTGGGGACACTGCACAGCATGGAGACTGGAGTTAACAATAACATATTATACACTTGAAAGTTGTTGAGAAAGTAAATCTTATATGTTCTCACCACAAAAAAAGAAATAGTAATTATGTGACATGTTGAGAGTGTTAACTCAGGCTGTGTTGGTAATCATTTGTGATATAACAGTGTATCAAATCAACACATTGTACACCTTAAACTTAAGGTCATATGCCAGTTATATCTCAATAAAGCTGGAGAAAGAAGAGCTGTGTACATGAACTCCAAAGCTGTGCTCTTGTTTTATCCTCAGGACAATGAAGCTGTTCTCCTTTATGCCCGAGTGTCTCAGGCATGCGGTACAAGTTCCCGACTGGTACAAACTGGAAAGCGGGTTCAGTGCCCTCTGCTTCCAGGGCTGTTGCCTGCCTCCCCGGAGTTGCCCCAGTTACACAGCTGCTGGAGCGGCACCGTTAATTAGGCGATGTGCCTTGTTGCTACCATCTGTACGGCTCCACCAGTCCCATCTCTAGTCTCCCTTGTGGCTCATTGTCCCCCTCAAAAACCACCTGGGAACTTAGCCCCTCACTCCAGCTGGGGTGCAGTGGAGTGGCTGGTATCACAGGGAAAGTGCCAGAGTCAGTTCAAGCAAGGGACCCTGAAGTATAAAGTAACAACAAAAAGGACAGAGAAGTTGAAGTAAGTTTTGTGAGACTAAATTGGGATCTCTTCTCAGGAAGCGGTAACAACTCAAATATTTTACCATAGTCTCCAATCAACATGTCTGAAGCTTGCAAACATACTTGTGAAATAGTTTGTATCAATATATTAGGATATGCCTTACTACATATACAATATATGTATAAACACATAGATATTACATATGAATTGTAAAATGCTTCTCTCTGCTTTCCTTACATTTTCCATGATAAACAGTGGGTAGCATTTAGTGTTGGATAAAAAGAAAGACCCCAGTAGCTACATTAGAATGTCATTTTCAAGCATTTCTGAATCTTCTCTTTTTATATCCAGATTTCTTGATGGAGAGTCTTCAATAAAATAAAACTAGTCTAAGAATACTATAACACACACACACACATCAAGGAAATATATAGTATTCTAATGTCTATTGTTTCAAGAAAATTCATAGCAATACAGGAGTGCCTCGTAGGAATTAAAACCTCATTGAATTTTTATATGTGATACAAAGTTAGGTTTGTACAAACCATCACTCTTAAAGAAATTGAACTGCACCCAGACTAAAATTCCCAGATTCATCCTCCTTCTGCCAAATGTTATTAGCAGCAAGTTAAAAGTAGGCCTGCTGTCACTGTGACCTCCACTGACCTCTTAATTTCTTGAGTTCAAGTCCAATTAACCTCTAGGAAGAGGCACAACTGTTCTAACCAGACAAGTCAATAGAATCCAATAGTAATCATTTCATTTTCTGCCTTGTCAAAGGGTGGCCCTCCCACCTAACCCATTTCACACAGAGGTGGTCATTTATCACCGCTTAGAGAACTGTACTGAGCCGTGTCCGAGTCCTGCCTGAAGTACATTCATCAACTGCACAGACAGGGCCTGGGGTGTGCTGTGCTTTGGGAGGGCTTAGTAGAAGGTGCTGCTGGAAAACCTGCCTTGTCTCTGCAACCTGTTGGTGTGTTTTGCCTAACAGTGCCTGCATGTGGACCCAGACTGCTAGTGGTTAATGCATAATGTATCTGCTTCAAGGCAAGCTATCCCCTTCCTGGAGAATAGATAATGTCTTTCTCTCCAGGGCAGCCAGACATTGTTATAATTATTTTTAAAGGACTCAGTTTGAAAGTAAATGGTGAAAAAAATCATTAAAAGAAATAGACATGTATAACCAAAACCCTTTTCCCATCTAGGCTGCTCCTGGCAAATGAGGGAAAGACCATTACCTGTGTAGTTCAAATAAACTTTACTTTAAACCAATTTCCCAGATGACTATTCACGAATAATCTAAGATGTTCATGGTAACCCATGCATTTCCAGAAGTAGTTCTTTGAAACAAGAATTTTTTTCAGGAAATGGTATTTTTTTTTACTCTAATATTAATATACTTTATGAACTGGCTTATTAGAAATTGAATTCTAGGACTTCCCTGGTGGTGCAGTCATTAAGACTCTGCCTGCCAAAGCTGGGGACATGAGTTCAGTCCCTGGTACAGGCAGATTCCACATCCCAAGGGGCAGTGAAGCCCGTTCACCACAACTATTGAGCCCATGCTCCTCAACAAGAGAAGCCACTGTGGTGAGAAGCTCATACACCAGAACTAACAGTAGCCCTGGCTGCTGTAACTAGAGAAAGCCCGGGTGCAGCAACAAAGATCCAGCGCAGCCAGAAATAGACACAGACATAAATACAGTTACAAAAAGAAAGAAATTTGAATTCTAGAAAGAACCTAAGAACAAATTCTGTTCAAATATTTTCAGTGCTTCCAATTACATAAAATATTAGTATGGAAACCTGATATTTAGATTCCCATGACAGGGCTATGTATTTCCATCTACCTAGATATACTAATTTCCTTATGCTTTAGTTTCTTATGTGTGTTTAGTTGCTCAGTCATGTCAAACTCTTTGTAGCCCACCAGGCTCCTCTGTCCATAGGGATTCTCCAGGCAAGAATACCGGAGTGGATTGCCATGCCCTTCTCCAGAATCTTCCCAACCCAGGGATCGAACCTAGGTGTTCTGCATTGCAGGTGGATTCTTTACCAGCTGAGCCACTAGGGAAGCCCTTATGCTTAATTTCCTATGCTTTCATATTAAGTTATTGCTTAATTTAATATGAAAAATTATAAGTAAGAAACTAGTCACTAAGAAAATATGTAAAGTTTCTGCTCTGGTAGTCATTTGAAATTAACAAACAAAATTTGTCAATATTGTTTTTACTTTTATGTTGGATCTTCTGGGCTCTGTGAATTTAATATTTTTTCTTCCCAAAAGAAACAGCTTCTGAACTAAAGGTCAAAGTCCTTTGGCATCACTACTGTGTATCCTCATGTCTTTCCCTTCACTTTACATTCCTCTATTTTTTTAACATCCCATTTCTACTCTTCTCACCAAAGAACACTAACCATAATGTGCAGACAAGGATTCAAAATAGGCAGGATTAACAATGGCAGTACCAAACCAAGTCCCTCTGCAAAAGTGAGACCAGTAAAAATGTAATGGATGTTAAGGTATAAGAAATTGATCCCTCGCTTTCCAAAACAACACCGTCCAATAGAATTTTCTATGAAGATGGAGTTATTCTATAGCCATGTTGTCCAACAGAGTAACCGATATCTTCACATGTGTCTAGGAAGCACTCGCAATAGGGCTTACTGCTGTTAAGGACCTAATAGCAGAATACCTAGCATTTTCTCATTTTTCATTGGATGGAACTTAGCAGACATATTTTCATTGAAAATTTACAAGCAACCTCATACTCACAAATGTACAATTGACCTTCATGTCTGTTTCTGCCTGTTTCTTTATGTTTGTCTAATTGAGTCTGTGGCTTTAAGTTGTGCATCTGTAACACATGCATGGGCAGGATATGATCTTAATCTCACATAAACAGGTCCTGGATCTCGGGATGGACAGTAACATACATATGTGGGAATAGGAGTTATTTTCATCCTATTTGAAAAATGAAATATAAAACTTTATGTTATCTCACAGACTTCCCAGAGCATAGTCTCAACATGATCTGAATTTGTGGAGTGGAAGTGTTAGTTGCTCAGTCATATCTGACTCTTTGTGACCCCATGGACTGTAGCCCGCCACGCTCTTCTGTTCATGGGATTCTCCAGGCAAGAATGCTGGAAGGGGTAGCCATTCCCTTCTCCAGGGGATCTTCCCCACCCAGGGATTGAACCCGGTCTCCCACATTGCAGGCAGATTCTTTACCATCTGAACCAATGAATTAATTGGTAATTATAAAAGGCTATTTTTGACAAAAAACAAAAATGATTGCTCCTTATATCATATGCATATATTCCTTAAAGTTAACAGAGTGTCTCATGCAAGTAGGTTGACATTGGTTGTTAATATTTTAAGATCAATACAGAGATTGACATAAGGACAATTTTAGGCAGCATTTGAATTATTATTATAGAGATATGAAATATTGTTTCTGTGAATTAGCAAACTGTCCTCCAATGACTGTTCACATGTATGAGACAAAGAGCAGTGGTGAAAAACATTCTCTCTAATCTAGTTGTTCAGTTTCCTACTGTCTTGTATTAAAAGCTACCTAATAGAATTTATAGTTGGAGAAACCTTTTAGGCAGCACTCTTTGTATTTTTTATTAAGTCCAAACTCAGAGAATCTACTTAATGTCAATTTTGTACAATGGTTATACTGCACAGCATATTTTATTTTAAATCTGCAGGACATGATGATAAATTGATAATTGACCCCAAGGCCATTATAAATAAAGAAGCCCTGTTTTTCATTAGTACAGTATTACCTAGTCATAAGGGAAAGAAGACCAATACTAATTTCTTCCTGAGAAGTAAGCAATCAAAAACTCATGGTTTTAAAAACACACATTTAAAGAAAGCAAATTTCTAGTTGTGAACAGTAGAAGAAAATGCAATTATAGGAACAATAAGATTAGAAACATGCCAAAACCAGTTTGTGTTGTGTGCTGATAAATATAACACTCTTAACTGTGTTTTTACTTTAAAAGAAAAATCTAGCTTTGAAACAAACTGAAAAATATCAGGTAATACAATTCCTGTTGGCATTCTTGTCTACAGTGTGTGAGTGCTAAGTCACTTCAGTCGTGTGTGACTCTCTGTGACATTATGGACTGTTGCCCACCAGCCTCCTCTGTCCATGGGATTCTCCAGGCAAGAATACTGCAGTGGGTTGCCATGCCCTCCTCCAGGGAATCTTCCCAATCCAGGGATCAAACCTCTGTCTCTTATGTCTCCTGAATTGGCAGGTGGGTTCTTTACCATTAGCACCACCTGGGAAGCCCTTGATCAGAGTATCCAGATGTATACAAATGTCTCATGCTGACATTCCTAGCCTGGGAGAGAGCAGTTTCCTTAAAAGTTTACTCATGTAAAAGTCATTTTAAACATGCTCCTCACACTTATTTACACTTACACTGTACATAGACTACCTGTCACAGTTCTACTGACCCTTGCTTCTTTAATATATGCATGAAATGTGTTTGGGGGCTCTTGCTAGAAGCTAAGATACCATGGAGCTGCTGCTGCTGCTGCTGCTAAGTCGCTTCAGTCGTGTCCGACTCTGTGCGACCCCACAGATGGCAGCCCACCAGGCTCCCCCATCCCTGGGATTCTCCAGGCAAGAACACTGAAGTGGGTTGCCATTTCCTTCTCCAATGCATGAAAGTGAAAAGTGAAAGTGAAGTCGCTCAGTCGTGTCCAACTCTTAGCGACCCCATGGACTGCAGCCCACCAGGCTCCTCAGTCCATGGGGTTTTCCAGGCAAGAGTACTGGAGTGGGGTGCCATTGCCTTCTCCGTGGAGCATATAAAGTCTAAAAAACACAGTCAGTGATCTTGAAAATCCAAACGTAGAGAACAGACACTTTCTAAAGATAATACTTTATTAATACAATAGAATATATTATCCAACTGCTATATCCATACAAAAGAAAAATGAAGAGATAATATGAATTTGAGAGTACTAAAAAGACCTAAATCAAATCCCTTATGACTATACAGTGGAAGTGAGAAATAGATTTAAGGGCCTAGATCTGATAGACAAAGTGCCTGATGAACTATGGACAGAGGTTCGTGACACTGTACAGGAGACAGGGAGCAAGACCATCCCCAAGAAAAAGAAAAAAGAACTGCAAAACAGCAAAATGGCTGTCTGAGGAGGCCTTATAAATAGCTGTGAAAAGAAGAGAAGCGAAAGCAAAGGAGAAAAAGAAAGATATACCTACCTGAATGCAGAGTCCCAAAGGATAGCAAGGAGAGATAATAAAGACTTCCTCAGCCATCAATGCAAAGAAATAGAGGAAAACAATAAAATGGAAAGACTAGAGATCTCTTCAAGAAAATTAAAGATACCAAGGGAACATTTCATGCAAAGATGGGCTCGATAAATGACAGAAATGGTATGGACCTAACAGAAGCAGAGGATATTAAGAAGAGGTGGCAAGAATACACAAAAGAACTGTACAAAAAAGATCTTCATGACCCAGATAATCATGAAGGCATGATCACTCACACTCACCTAGAGCCAGACATCCTGGAATGTGAGGTCAGGTGGGCCTTAGGAAGCATCACTACGAACAAAGCTAGTGCAGGCAATGGAATTCCAGTTGAGCTATTTCAAATTCTAAAAGATGATGCTATGAAAGTGCTGCACTCAATATGTCAGCAAATTTGGAAAACTCAGCAGTGGCCACAGGACTGGAAAAGGTCAGTTTTCATTCCAATCCCAAAGAAAGGTAATGCCAAAGAATGCTCAAACTACCGCACAATTGCACTCATCTCACACGCTAGAAAAGTAATACTCAAAATTCTCCAAGCCAGGCTTCAGCAATATGTGAACCATGAACTTCCAGATGTTCAAGCTGGTTTTAGAAAAGGCAGAGGAACCAGAGATCAAATTGCCAACATCTGCTGGATCATGGAAAAAGCAAGAGAGTTCCAGAAAAACATCTACTTCTGCTTTATTGACTATGCCAAAGACTTTGACTGTGTGGAACACAATAAACTGTGGAAAACTCTGAAAGAGATGGAAATACCAGGCCACCTGACCTGCCTCTTGAGAAACCTGTATATAGGTCAGGAAGCAACAGTTAGAACTGGACATGGAACAACAGACTGGTTCCAAATAGGAAAAGGAGTACGTCAAGGCTGTATATTGTCACCCTGTTTATTTAACTTATATGCAGAGTATATCATGAGAAACGCTGGGCTGGATGAAGCACAAGCTAGAATCAAGATTGCCAGGAGAAATATCAATAACCTCAGATATGCAGATGACACCACCCTTATGGCAGAAAGTGAAGAAGAACTAATGAGCCTCTTAATGAAAGTGAAAGAAGAGAGTGAGACAGTTGGCTTAAAGCTCAACATTCAGAAAACTAAGATCATGGCATCTGGTCCCATCACTTCATGGCAAATAGATGGGGAAACAGTGGAAAGAGTGGCTGACTAATTTTCTGGGCTCCAAAGTCACTGTGGATTGTGATTGCAGCCATGAAATTAAAAGATGTTTGCTCTTTGGAAGGAAAGTTATGACTAACTTAGACAGCATATTAGAAAGCAGAGGTATTACTTTGCCAACAAAGGTCCGTCTAGTCAAGGCTATGGTTTTTCCAGTAGTCATGTATGGATGTGAGAGTTGGACTATAAAGAACGCTGAGCGCAGAAGAATTGGTGATTTTGAACTATGGTGTTGGAGAAGACTCTTGAGAGTACCTTGGACTGCAAGGAGATCCAACTGGTCCATTCTAAAGGAGATCAGTCCTAGGTGTTCTTTGGAAGGACTGATGTTGAAGCTGAAACTCCAGTACTTTGGCCACCTGATGCGGAGAGCTGACTCACTTGAACAGACCCTGATGCTGGGAAAGATGAGGGCAGGAGGAGAAGGGGATGACAGAGGATGAGATGGTTGGATGGCATCACTGACACAATGGACATGAGTTTGGGTGGACTCCAGGAGTTGGTGATGGACAGGGAGGCCTGGCGTGCTGTGGTTCATGGGATCGCAAAGAGTCAGACATGACTGAGTGACTGAACTGAACTGAAAAAGACTATTAAGAAATGTATTGAATTTAAAAATAATCTTGAAGAATAAGCAGAATTTTAATTGATAAGATACAGAAGGGGTTTGAGCTTCAAGCACATCACCAAGAACATGAAATGATAACCCATGGAATGGGAGAAGATATTTACAAATCACATATCTAGGGTCTCTGAACTAGGATCTCTGAAGAAGATATACAGATGACCAATAAGCACATGAAAAGATGCTTAATATTTTAGTCATTTGGGAAACGCAAATCAAAGCCATAGTGAGACATCACCTCTTACCTACTAGAATGTCTAAATAAAAAAGATAAATAATAAAAAGTGTTAGCAAGTATATATAGAAATTGCCAATGGACTATAAAATAGGATAGCCACTTTGGAAAACAGCTTGTGAGTTCCTCAAAAAAAGAAAAGAGAGCTAATGCATAACTCAGCATTCTACTCCTAAGTATACATCCAAGACGACCAAAATATATGTTTAAACAAAAACTTGTACGTAATGTTTATATTAGCATTATTCATAATAGACAAAAAGTGTAAGCGACCCAAATGTCCATTAAGTGATGAATTGATTAAAAAAAGCAATGCAGTATATTCATACAACAGAATATTCAGCCATACACAGGAACGGAGTACCAATATATGCCACGACATGGATGAACTTTAAAAACATGCTAGGTAAAAGAAATCAGACACAAAGGCCATGTCCATGTCTAGGACCATAGAAACAGAAAGTAAATTTGTGGGAAGAGAAGATGAGCAGTGATTGGGAATGGGTACAGGGTTGTTGTTTTTTTTTTTTTTTTAGTGATAAAAATATTCTAGAATTAGATAGCAGTGATGATTACATAACCTTGTGAATATACTAATAAACACTAAATGTTACATGTAAAAAGGTGAATTTTATGGTACATAAATTACATCTCAGTTATTTAAAAATAATGATCCAAGAGGCTCTCTGGTTACAATGAGTGGATGGCATAAATAAAGAAGAGTAAAGGTGAGAAATATGTGAAGAGGATAAATGATCTTGTCAACAGTAGTTCTAGGAGGGAGCTGTATCAAATATTTTTATATTTACATATAATAGTGGGAGGTGAAGTAGAAATGTTGGATGAATGAATGATCAGGGAGGGGTTCCCAGGGTAGGCTAAGGAGTTTAGTGTTTATTTGCTGATATTAAGGAGTTTAATTAATTTGGTAGTAGCGTTATTTTACTTAATTTGGGAGGAGAATAGTCTAGAAGGGGTAGATTAGCTACTTACAGTGCATATTGGTTCCCTGAAAGATAAGAAAAGATCGTTTCTTATAGATCTGTATAAGAAAACCACGAGTATCTGGTGATTGAGGTGATGTGGAGAGAAAGTCATGGGTTATGGGTTGAAGATCAGGAGCAACTGAGAGGCAGTTTCCTTCAATGGAGAATTTCCCTCTGACCAGAAGAAAATGTCTCCTTTTCTCTATCATGCACCAAGTAAAATGAAATCTATATCTTTAGAGTACAAGAAGAATTTCATATTTTACTTTAGATTTGTTATTAAACATCAATGATCTCTTCTGAGATGTTATTAATAATTTTAACAAAGTCATTTTATTCTTTACAGGAAAATAGAGTGACTCATCAACAGTGAGAAAGTTTAGTTTTAATTAGAGTTAAGAATTTAAATTTGTAAAGGAACTAGAGGCTAGGAAAAACTCTGGAGGAAGGGCTGGAGGAAATGTTTGCCAAGGCAACTGCATAGTTCTTTGCCTGGTGACCAAATAATAGCAATTCTAGCAAAGAAAGGAAACTTTAGAGAGGAGACACTGGTATTATAGTCATTGATTCAAGGAGTGCCTCTCTTTTCTTTCATATTCCTTGCAGTTAAGCACCAAGACTGCAGTAAAGAAACAATATGGTCTCCACTGTTCAGGTGCTCAGACCTCTGGGAGGTTCTCTGTTCTCATAAAACAATTACAATGAAATGTGAGAAGCACAAAGCTTGGGACAATCCAGAGCAATTGTGCAGAGCGGGATCTATGTTAGATGACTATTAAAAATTAACAGGAGCTCCCCAGGCCAGAAATTCAGCAAAAGACTTTGAAGTTCAGAGAACAGTATTTGCAACCTAGGGAAACCAAGACTATGGAGTATTCTGAGGGTTGAGAAATGTGGTGAGGTTGGACACTCAGGTACTAGACAGGGAGAAGGTGCTAGAAGTTGTTGGTAATGATATAGACTTCATCTTTCATTCCATCAACAAGGGGAACCAGTGAAGTTTGTAAAGCAGAAAAGAAAAAACAGAAAAAAGCGTAAAAAAAAAAAAAAACAGAAAAAAACTTAAAAAAAATTTTTAAGTATAAAAAATTATACTTAATTCTAGAAATATTATGTTGGGATTTGTGGGTGAAGAGGTGAGGAGGCTGGCTAGGACTTTATTTTCTTCTGAATGAGAAACAGTGAAGACCCCCTCTGGGGCTGGAGGAGAATAAGGAGAAAAAGAAATGGCTTCAGGAGCTGTTTAGAAGGATGTTAACAGAAATAAGTGATGTGATAGAGGCAGGAGGTGGGAGGGAGGTGAAGCTATCAAGGAAGACTACAAGGTTTCTGGTTTGTGTGACACAAAACGGATGTGTCGTTTACTAAGATACAGAAGACTGGAAGGGAAGCAGGTCTCAGGAGGAGGAGGGGCAGACAATAAATTCATGTTGGTGGATGTTGAAATACACCCTGGGAAAAAAATTCAGAGACGTGGCCTCTCTTCCTCTTCACCTTGATGGGCAAAAGGTGATTAGCCTATATATTTCCTTGCATCTGTGATGAGAATATGATTCATTTTCTTCTCACCAGGGTTATCAGTGCAATTTAATTGTTTTAGAGCCTTTCAATTTTTTGATTTAGGTAAGAACTGTTTGGATTCCCAAACCAGCTTTGCACATTTTTGCACTGACTGTGCTTTTTTTTTGCTGCTGTTGTAGGAATCAAGCCTGTTATTTACTGTTGAAATAGCCCACGAGGAGAAGTGAGTTGAACATTTGACATTCAGCATCTGATTAATGATGTCTGCTCACTGGGCCTAGCAATATTTACAGATAAGCAACTCCAAAGAATGGGACTCATATTATAGGCCCTATGTATTCAGGAGACAGAGCTTCTCTTATGATCCAATAGCCATAATCCAAAATAAACATCTTGGTTTTCCAATGAGTACTTCCTAGTCTTATGGGTCATTTCTTTGTAAGCACATCAAGTAGTGCACTATCTATATGGTGAGATTTCATTCAGAAGATTTTCTTCCGCTCCCTTTTTAAATCTTAACATATAACTTTTATTGAAAATATGAAATAACTTTAAGTGATTGACTTTCATTTAAAGTAAAAGTATAACTGTGGTTTTAGCTCTGCAAGACATTGATTTCAATTTATACTATGAGTTATTTGATTGAGAAGGTGGAGAAAGTCCTCAGGCATTGGGCACATAGGGGACAAGGAGTCAAGGAGAGATCACTGGAGTAAGAAGCAAACTGTGACCTCCCAAATAGAAGCTTTTTTCCATTTCACCACGTCTAATATCTCTTAGCCTTTTTTTTTTTTTTAACAATGGAATTTTATTTTGATGAGAAATGAGTTTACAATCATTTAGTAAATGAAGAGCAAGCACTTCATTTTCCTATCCCATAACTTACAATAAAAAATAGTAGTAAATAAATATCTGTGAACAGATTAAGGGTAAGGCAGGCTAGATAATAACATACCTCTGATGTCCACATTCCCTGCACATGATCTCTCTCAGACTTTATACTTGCATCTATATATGAAGAGTTTAGGAAAAATAAAAAGTGCAGAGTTAGTGGGAAAAGGTCATGACTAGGAGTCTGAAAAATCCCGTTTCTGAAATTAACCACTGGGACTCTTCCAGCCTGAATGCTCTTTGCTGATTCTCTAACTAGAAAGCATAGTGAACAGTTAGAGAACACAGGAAACCACAGCAAGTAATAATGATGGGGATATCACTTGGGTAGATATATAAAATACAAGTCTGTGGTGTATTTTAAAATATCTGCATGTGTCTTTTGAGGAGTCCAAGTGCATAAAGAATAGGGTGACTCTCTTGGTATTGAACTTTAAAAATCAATGATATAATTGGATTTTTAAAACAATTTGTATTACAAACCTTGCTACCTTACCAATAATCTTTGGACAGGAAAAGAAATGAAGGGAAGGAGGGAGGAAAAGGATAGAAGGAAAGACGGGGAAAAAAACTAAAAATATAATTTTTATAAAGGGGATTTTTGTATTCTTTTGAGATCAAAGAGCCCGCAAGCAACTCATTAAATAGGTGATAGTGTAACATTGTGAATCAGCTATTCCCTAATAAAAACAAAAAGTTCAAAAGGGGGGGGGAACATAGACAAGAGTAAATAGTAATTGAATTAAAAATATTGATTTGCATTAAATAGCTTATTAGTGAGGCTATCTACCATTTTCATTTCTGTCTTGTTTTGACTAAACTCTTGTCACTGAAATAAGTGTGAAATAAGCAAATACATGCACATTTACTATAGCAAACAGGCCGCCCAGAATCTAATTAGACAAAACTCTGCCCATCTGCTCTGCATTATCATGGGGCCTGCTCAGATGGACGCTGTTTCATTACCAAAAGGCAGAGAGATGCAAATTGAATTGAACTGGACTTCCTCTCAGACAGAGACCAGGCCATGAAGTCAAACCCTTGCTGTGAACCAACAAAGCACCACTGGGGAAAAGTGGGCTGAGAGGGGATTTCTTTTTCTAAGGCCACATGTCTAGTACTTAGCAGAGGCCATAAGGGAGTGTTCATCCCATTGTTCTTTACAAGGCAACATGAGTCGCCTCAATATAAACCTTGTTCACTATGCAAATTGTTGATTTTGGTACTTAGTCCCTTGTGACAGATGCCCTTTTATTAGCTGTGTGTCACGGCATGTTGAGTTGCATTTCACATGAAGGAGACGGAACAACCATCCTGACGTGAGTTATTTCAGAAAGTTAGTCATTTGCATTTAGTACTGAGTTATATATGAAGATGAATTAAAATACTTTGGTAAAACTGTTCCTTGGTGTAGCATCTCTGGTATGCATAAAAGGACAAAGCTCCTTTTTATGTGATGTTTGTACCTAGGCAGTTTTAGTCTAGTTTTAACAATTTCTCTATTAATAGGAGTAATTAATTGTCAATGTTTTCAGTGACTAAAAAGAAAAAGAAAAACCCCTTTGGCTTGAAAAAGTTGTAGAGTTAGAGTAGCTAAAAAGCTAATATATTGTATGAAAAAGTTCTACATTTTGATCTCAGAAATAGGCTTTGAAATGACATTTTTCTCCATATGATGAATTTGTGCCATTTTCTTCAGTAAAAGCTATTTTCTTGCACAAATGGATGCATTTTATCCTGGATTCCATTCATGCTTATTTTTTAAAATGTTTATCTCTTTGTAGAAATGCACTCTAATAAAGATCCAGTCTTCCAAGCTTCAATAGGAGCAAAAGAATTAGATTTTATGTTAAATTTAAAGGTTTTTCCTCTAAGTATTTTTCCTGATAAAAGGTTATACTATATCAAAAGAGAACTACACACAACTGGTAAAATCTTAAAAAACTAGAGACCTATAGAGATAGATTCAATGTTTCTTCTTATACTTCCAGCAACAGGTAAGCTTGAAACAGGGGGGAAAAAGTTTGGAGCCCAGGCTCTCCCTGTCTGTGCTTTAGTTTCCACCCAAAGGGTTTATTCCCAGGTTGTTTCTAGATTTGCAGAAATTTTCAGCCACTGAAAACCACCCCTAGGCCCTTACAGAAGATCAGATAAACAGCTCTACCCTGCAAGAGTAATGAGTAATGAGGTTTAAATGAGTAAGAGTAATGAGGTTTAAAGTGTTTCTGTCATTTATACTTCTCCTAAAAAAAACTAAAATTTTGCTTTTTATAGACTGGAGATAATACTTCCAAATGGAAAGAAAACCCCTTTTAATGTTGGGACACCAGGCACTTGTGTCTCATAACACAGTCCAACACTTACAGTAGGCATCAGCGATGGATCATAAAAGCTTTGTCAACCTAGTGCTTGATGCTATCCTAGTGTTCACTGCTATCCTATCTTTTGATAAGATGAAGACTCTGCTATCTCTGTTCTGGAAGACCCAACCTGAACATCAGATGGAAGTGATTATGTGAGCCCTGAAGGAAGTAAATCCATTGGGTAAGCCCAAAAATCCAGAAGAGGAATCTCAGTGAACGTAATGGTGACTTTCTGAAAAACACACACCAAATAGTGTTCAGATCCAACAATCCATTTGGTTACACAGTTTCCTTTGAGTCATCTCCACCTTTATTATCTGTGACTTGAATGCCTGGGATAAATGCTACCCATTTGGCTGATCCCTTGTCATTCAAATGATGATGGTCTAAACTCCATGCCTTTAACCATCTCCTCAATTACTACTCTTACTAGCCCCCTTTCTTTGTTGTCACAGGTGCACACCAGTCTACTTTGCTTTTTCTAACACCCTGGGTTGGTTTTTTTTTTTTGGTTATAGGTCATTGTTGTTTCCTTTTATCCCCTTTGTTGTTGAATATATAAAACTGTATCTATGTATCTATTTACTTTGTTGATATATGACTCTACATACTCATCTGCCCAGACTCATCTGCATATGGATTGCTGTGTTTCTAGACGGTTTCTTTCCTAACTCTGTGCCCAGATCATCATCCCCTTTTGAGTCTTTTGGCTGACTCTATCTACTATTGATCATTCTAACAAACTACTATGCACTTAATTTTTAGCACAACAAAAAGCTGTTCCTTCATGAAATGAGGTTTCATTTGTTGTGTTTTAGGTATAAAATAATGCTGCAAATGAGCATTTCAGGGGAAACAGTACCTTCCCAGTTTTCTTGACATTTTAGGATATAAGCAATGTTCTGCTTATAGGATAACAGCATATAGGATATACAGCCTATGTTCCTGAGGTCAGCCCTTTCACAAGGAAGAAAAGACTGTAGTGGTTAATTTTTAGATGATAGACAAACAATTTAACCTGATCCAGAGACTGATTCTGTATCTTTACACCAAAAGAAATATGCAGATAAAATCATTACCCAAAAATGGTTGATTAAGAAAGTCAGTTTTAATTCATAGAACTTTAAAATTACCTAAATTTAAATTTTGTTTGTATATCCAATGAGCTTATAGACAATACCCTCAATTTGTTCTAATTATAAAATAAAATGTGATCAGACTTATGATTAGGTGGTGAACAGACATATTTCTTCAGACCTGGGGATATTTGAATAAGCACTGGGATAGGAGAAGAGACAGAAAAATTCCATGAGGTCACTGACTGAGAGGAGGACACACATCCAGAGTCAGGCATAGTTCATTGTATCTTTGTGAAAGAATCTAAAACAAAAGATCTAAAACTCAGGCATCTCAGGGGGCCAAGTCTATGACATAAATGTGTATGATCAGCTAGGTATTAGAAAGTGTAGGGATTGTTGAAATCTTCAGAGTACATGGCCAGCTCGTCAGCTCCTGTTTATAGCCACTTTTAATGTTTCAAAAGAAGCCAGAAACCAGATTTTTAATATGAGATTTATCAATATGAATTCCAATTCAAATACCAAAAACCCCACAAAGCCCCCAGATGTCTTCAGTTCTCATTATAGCCTGTTGGCCACAGATTACAATCAGGAATATATTTATTAAACTTATTTTATGTCCACCCAAACCATAATTCTTTCAGAGAAACGTCTTCCTTCTTAAGGATTTGGTAAATGTTTAGTCTAGGTCTCATTAGGACTAGTAATTAATAACCACTCAACACATATTTGCTGAATGAATGATGATAATAGCCTATTAAAGTAATGTCACACATCCTTTATCTGCTCTTATAGTACATCAAGCTACTATAACAAATTATTAGAGTGGGATTATAGACATACCCCAGAGAAGGCAATGGCACGCGACTCCAGGACTCTTGCCTGGAAAATCCCATGGACGGAGGAGCCTGGTAGGCTGCAGTCCATGGGGTCATGAAGAGTTGGACACGACTGAGCAACTTCACTTTCACTTTTCACTTTCATGCATTGGAGGAGGAAATGGCAACCCATTCCAGTATTCTTGCCTGGAGAATCCCAGGGACGGCAGAGCCTGGTGGGCTGCCGTCTATGGGGTCTCACAGAGTCGGACACGACTGAAGTGACTTAGCAGCAGCAGCAGCAGCATAGACATACCCATTCTACAAACTGTATTAAAACTAGCTTAAGTCTGATTCTTAACTATAAACAGAAATTGAATTTGCTATTTCAGTATGTTGATGGTTAGAAATTCTCAACTTCATGGCGTTGATAATTTACATTTTTATCAAAAAGTTTCAATGATGATTAAATATTTTATGATGATTAAATGTTAAGTCTTATTAATAAATAAAATCAGTGATTTTCAGTTGGTAAAAATTATTCTTTTTGTAAAAGTAAACCAGGCTCATCAACGGGTGAATGAATAAGAAGATGTGGTATATATGTGTATATACATATATATATATACACATATATATGTATATGAATACTACTCAGCCATAAAGAAGAATGAAATTTTGCCATTTGTAGCAATATAGACGAACCTGGAGGGCATTATGCTAAATGGATTAAGTCACTTCTATGTAGAATCCAAAAAATACAACAAACTAGTGAATAAAACAAAAAGAAGTGGACTCACAAGATATAGAGAACAAACTAGTGATTACCAGTGGGGAGAGGGAAGGAGGAGGGGGGCGATATAGGGGAAAGAAAAGGGTTATTTTGTGATTGCATAAAATCATGTGTGAAATGAAAATTGTAAAGTACTATAAAATTTAAAGAATCCCTTATTCAATAAAAAACTGAAAAAAAACCCCACAACATTTTGTGCATTTATTTTCCACCAGGAGCTGGGGTTCTTTCCTTTCAGTCCAGTTCAGTCACTCAGTCATGTCTGACTCTTTGTTACCCCACAGACTGCAGCAAGCCAGGCTTCCCTGTCCATCACCAACTCCTGGAGCTTGCTCAGACTCATGTCCATTGAGTCAGTGATGCCATCCAACCATCTCATTCTCTGTTGTCCACTTCTCCTGCCTCCAATCTTTCCCAGCATCAGGGTCTTTTCCAAGTTAGTTTTTCGCATTAGGTGACCAAATCTTTCGTTTGGCTGAGCAGAATAATGCTCATGCTATACTCATGGTATAGCTTATTACGGTCAAGATGTCTTGGAGCAATATTATAATATCTGCTTTAAGGCCTTTAGCACTCTTCAAGGTCTATGTTCAATAGTATTCTTGAGTTGATTTTAAATTATTTCAAGTGAATCATTTAAATTTGCATTAATTAGCAATAAACTATTTTAATATTTAAATGTAATGAGGGTAATCCATTATAACATAGTGTTTTGGTTGCTGTTTGTTTCATATTTTGAAGGGAGAGAGTTTGTGCAATAATTATCAGTGTTACATTTGTTGTGGACGATGACTGCTTGTGGAGGGTGACTGCAGCCATGCAATTAAAAGACACTTGCTCCTTGGAAGAAAAGCAATGACAAACCTAGACAGTGTATTAAAAAACAGAGACATTACTTTGCCTACAAAGGTCCATATAGTCAAAGCTTTGGTTTGTCCAGTAGTCATGTATGGATGTGAGAGCTGGACAATAGGCTGAGCGCCGAAGTACTGATGCTTTCGAACTGTGGTGCTAAAAACTCTTGAGAGTCCCTAGGACTCCTGAGAGCCCCCAGTCAATCATAAAGGAAATCAACCCTGAATATTCATTGGAAGGACTGATGCTGAAGCCGAAGCTACAATATTTTGGTTACCTGATGAGAAGAGCTGACTCATTGGAAAAGACCCTGCTGCTAGGAAAGATTAAAGGCAGGAGAAGGGGATGACAGAGGATGATTGGTTGGATGGCATCACTGACTTGATGGACATGAGTTTGAGCAAGCTCCAGGAGACTGTGAAGGACAGGAAAGCCCTGCATGCTGCAGTCCACGGGGTTACAAAAAATCGGACGTGACTGAGTGACTGAACATCACCAACAAAATTTGTTGTTGAAGTATAAATCAGAGGGAATCACTTAAATATCAGGTTTTTGATCTGTATAATATTTTCAATGAGCAATTTTAATATCTGGATTTGCATGGCACTTCTTTCAGACGCCTGGGCATGAAATGTCCTGAGAGCATTCTCCAATGACTGATTAGGCACCACAAACACCCATGCATGACTGTGTAAAAACAGACACTTGTACAGGCAAGACTTGCCAGTAATGTCAAATAGACCTTTAAGCACTGGGTGCAGTGCCTGTCCCTGAAGGGGAATGCCTTATTTCATCCTCTTTCAAGTGGACAGAGGCGGAATCTGGACTTCTGGAGTTTGTTGACTGTTCAGTGCATTCACTGCCAGAGCAAGAATACTTGAGCAGTAGCTTCACCTTAGCTGGGATAGTTTGGTGATTATCGATCATGACAACTAAGCCTGAAGGGTGCTACTGCCACTACACTCTGATTTGCTGTTTATCCCTCTGCTATGAGGCTGTATTTTATGACAGAGGCAGTAGATAGCCTTAACTTTCACTTAATACTGCCTTTTGATAGGCTATTCTGTCAGTCAGCCATTTTACTTTATATTTGTGCATATCATGAACTTTTGATAAGTGTATATAAATTATGGTAGAACAACTTTAGTGATGCATTAACTAAAAGTCAGTAAGAAATGTCAGTGAAAGAAGGGTGGACTGAACCCATGGTCAAAGTTTGGGTGGATATGGGGAATGTACTGACTATATGTGATTTCAGTGCACAGGCTGAAATTCGGGACAGTGAACAAGAATGATAAAAACTGAAACCAAGAAAATGGGAGGAGCCATCATACTGCCCAATTTTAAGGTCTAAAAGTGTCAAGAGGCTTTCTGATAGTTGTTGATACATCTGTGATATTGTTGAAAAAAAAAGCAAGAGGAAGAGTTTTTAGGTGAGTATTTATTAGGTGCTAGAGAAGACTCTTGAGAGTCCCTTGGAAAACAAGGAAATCAAATCAGTTAATCCTAGAGGAAATCAACCCTGGATATTCATTGGAAGGACTGAGGCTGAAGCTGAAGCTCCAGTACTTTGGCCACCTCATGCAAAGAGCCAGCTCATTGGAAAAGGCCCTGATTCTAGGAAACATTGAGGGCAGGAGGAGAAGCGAGTAACAGAGGATGAGATGGTTGGATGGCATCACCGACTCAATGGACATGCGTTTGAGCAAACTCTGGGAGATGGTGAAGGACAAGGAATCTTGGCATGCTGCAGTCCATGGGGTCTCAAAGAGTCAGGAGTTAGTGACTGAACAACAACAGTAATTTATTAGAGAACCATTTTTACATTGCACTAAATAATGTCAGATATTTAACAGTAATTTTTCCTGTCATACTGACTATGATAGCTAGATATGTTAGCTAAGAAAAAAAATAGAAAGAAGAAAAAAATGACAGTGAGATGTTTTCTTGTAAATACTCACTTTCAGATTAAGGGGTACATTTAAGAAAGTAACTTCTATTTCTGCCCTTCAAAGTCTGTTTAGATTAATTTAAAGCTACAAGTATTTCCTCAAACATGCTTAACTATTTGCTACCATTTCTATAAAAATGTTTTATTTTCAGGGAAATATGTAGTGCTAACTTCTTTGCACTGAAACAATTTAATGCCCAGTTAAAGCAAGTTTACAAGAAAAGCAAAACTTCTAAAAGCAAATTATAACTGTATATCATAAGCAAAAACAGATTAAATTATAAAATTTATTTTCTAAAAATTGTGTTCATAATTTTAAGAATTTTATTTATTTATTTTTTTGTCCAAGAGCCCTTTGAGCATATTTGTGAAATGAGAATTTATGATGCCTACTTAAGTGGCTGGTCCTGAACAGAAAATGTGATAATATGTGTAAAATACAGCCAGAGTGTCTAAAAAAATCTACATGATTAATAGATGTTTATTTCCCTACTTTACCTCCACTATGGCACCTTCTCTCCACCTTACTATTCCAATCTGATTCTTAATTGGACCATTTGTGGTCAATATTCACAGCATATATTACTTGGTGAACTTCAAAATTCTTTAGTTATTTTCTATCTTGAATTGTATCAAGTACTTATTTTCAAGCAAACTTGTATTTGTTTTATATCAAATAAATATTTTTAGGTTAAGTCCTACATCCCGAATCTCCCTGGGTAATTTTGAACCATAGCACATCACACATAGTTCTCCAAATACCTGATAAACCTTGCAAATTCTGCACTTCTGATCATTCTCTAAAATTCTATTAACAGCTTAATTGTTTTGGTATCTAAAGTATTTGATGATATCTTATTTTTGATAGTATATTGAACTCATCTGTATTCTCTGATTTAAAATATGACATTTTTCAGAATAAGAATCATGCATGCTTTAAAGTTGTATTCTGGTGCTTAACACAGAGTCTGGCCTATGCAATAAGCAATTGTTGAATAGATGAGAAAGTTATATCATTAAATATTAACCAGACAGAGAAATCATGAGGGAAGCTGTGCTCCGGCATGGCAGGAGGCAAACTTTGATTGATGTTCTGATAAATGGAGGATGGGATTTAGGTACTCAATGCAGACCAAAGCTATAATACACGATGCTGTACAATTTCCAAGGAATTAAGCTCAGCTCCTTGCATCTCCCAATCAGGAAACATATCAGAATGAGAATGAGTGAGTGTATGATATTTAGGGTCAATCATGGATGTGTTAAAATAAAATCAAGAAAATCATTTACAAATTTTTCTGTGATTCCTTCAGAAATATGCTTATAAAAGGAAATGATTATGAAGGAAATTTTCCTCTGTGAAGGTTAAAGTGAAAGTGAAGTCGCTCAGTCGTGTCCTACTCTTTGCCACCCCATGGACTGCAGCCTACCAGGCTCCTCCATCCATGGGATTTTCCAGGCAAGAGTGCTGGAGTGGGGTGCCATTGCCTTCTCCGATTGTGAGCTCCTGCTGCTGCTGCTAAGTCGCTTCAGTCGTGTCCGACTCTGTGTGACCCCATAGATGCCAGCCCACCAGGCTCCCCTGTCCCTGGGATTCTCCAGGCAAGAACACTGGAGTAGCTTGCCGTTTCCTTCCCCAATGCATGAAAGTGAAAAGTGAAAGTGAAGTTAC
>NW_011494950.1:4133653-4216470 GCF_000754665.1 Bison bison bison | reverse complement strand
CTCTGTGAAGGTTAAAGTGAAAGTGAAGTCGCTCAGTCGTGTCTGACTCTTCGAGACCCCATGGACTGCAGCCTACCAGGCTCCTCCATCCACGGGATTTTCCAGGCAACAGTACTGGAGTGGGGTGCCATCACCTTCTCCGATGAAGGTTAAATACATTACTATTTTTATATGAAATATTATTTTTGTTTAAACACAAGTCATACTAAGATCACATTTCTTAGAAATTATTAGGCCTTCAACTTCGGCAGCTGTGCTACATTCTATTTTTGGAAACCTACAACAAATATTGAAGTACCTGAAAATCCTGAAGTAGAAGTAAGGCTTGGTAAATAGCTAACATGCATTTGTATGTTCTAATTATATTTCTATGTTCTAATGATAATCATCTCTTATCAAACTTAATCTTAAAGTTTAACTTTATATTTTCAACTAAACCTCTGGTTTTCTAAAACTCATCTGGGATACCATCTTCTAGAAGATTCTCAAACCTACTGAGAAAATAAGAATCTTGCTTAATTATACAGGGGTCCAAATTTTGCCTACATGGGAGGGCAAATGGGGAATCAATTACCTCCCCCAAATTAGGAGAACATGTTGACAATGTGATATAATTTTAGTGCATAAGTATATACTCTCAAGGTAGATGTCTATGTGGCCATTACATTTTTTCTTGTCCTAGAAGGGGAGAGTTAAACAGAATATATAGTTTGCTATAATGTCATCTATTCCACACTGCTTAATTTAATTCCTTTTGTGCTCAGATGCTCAGTCATGTTGATGCTTTGCGACCCCATGGACGATAGTCTATCAGACTCCTCTGTCCCTGGGATTCTCCAGGCAAGAATACTGGAGTGGGTTGCCATTTCCTCCTCAAGGCGATTTTCCCAACTCAGGGATGAAACCCAGGTCTCTTATGTCTCCTGCCTTGGCAGGCAGATTCTTTACCACTAGCGCCACCTGGGAAGCCCTTAATTGCTTTTAATAGTGTTGTCAGGGTAAGCAGGAGACTCCGGTTTGATCCGGAGAAGGCAATGGCACCCCACTCCAGTATTCTTGCCTGGAAAATCCCATGGAAGGAGGAGGCTGGTAGGCTGCAGTCCATGGGGTCGCTAAGAGTCGGACACGACTGAGAAACTTCACTTCCACTTTTCACTTTCATGCATTGGAGAAGGAAATGGCAACCCACTCCAGTGTTCTTGCCTGGAGAATCCCAGGGACGATGGAGCCTGATGGGCTGCTGTCATGGGGTCGCACAGAGTCGGACACGACTGAAGCGACTTAGCAGCAGCAGTAGCAGCTGGTTTGATCCCTAGGTCAGGAACATAACCTGGAGGAGGACATAGCTACCCACGCCAGTATTCTTACCTGAAAAACATCTCCTGACAGAAATACCTGGTGGGCTACCGTCTATTGGGTCGCAAAGAGTCGGACATGACTGAGAGACTGAGCATGCGCACAAGTCAGGATAAGTTATGCAAAGCTAAAAACAAATCCCGAATTTCAGCAGCCCAAGATGTTAAAGATCTATTCCTCTATCACACTGTGTATCTGTTATGGTGAATTAGGGTCAGCCTTCTGCTTTGACTTCACTAAATGACCGAAGCTTGACAGAGAAGTCACAATCTGGAAGCCACAAATTCTCACTTTTCGCAAACTCTCACTATGTTTCTGCTCAGAAGTGACATATGTCACTTCCACACTCATTTCTGGGTGAAAGTGAGTCACACCCACATAAACAAGGAAACTGGGAAACACAATTCCTTCTTGACATAAAAGTCAAAAAGGGCTACATATGACTGAATAGTAGTAGTGTTATCGTATTAGTATTTATAGGACTAAGTGCCAAATTCAAAAGAATTACCTAAAATAAAATACTGGATTTATTTAAAAATAAGTAAAACAACAAACAAACAAACAAAAGGGTGAAAAGAAGATTGAAGATTGCAGCTATTCTGTGGTTGCTAGGAAGAATGGCGGTCAAATCTTAGAATGACAGCCGTAGTAATTGTATTACACATCATCAGAACATTTCACAAAAAATATAATGTTATAGCATAGCAAAATATTCTTGTAAATTTTCTCTCTAAGATAAGGTGTTCTGATAAGGTGCTTTTGTCTTTCCTCATAAAATCTATCTTTTTAAATATCCCACTGAGAAACACATTTGCTATTTTGTTCAAGTCTTTTCAAAATCTTAAAGTCTAAATTCCTTAATAGGTGGAATGGAGATGGTGGAGAATCAGATGCAGTCCACAAAATCATTTAAATATTTTACCTTAAAAAATATTGCAGTTGTGTTGACATTTTATAGCTCTTATTTACTCTATGGAAAGTGGCATAAATAGATCTTTGGCAAAGAGCAGTTTCTGCTACATAGTACCTGAGTTATTTGAGAAGGATGAAAGAGATGTTATATGAATGTAGCTACCCTTATATTATTAATGACAAGAAAAAACAATATAAAGACCAAAGAATTCCTAACTTAGTTTTATTTTGATGAAGCAGAGTCACTAAAATTTAGTTCTGTAACAGCATAGAATGCATTCTAATATATATGGAGAAGAATTCCCTTTTATTGGAGTTTTTAACTTTTAGAAACAATACCCATGGTGTTAATTTAAGCAAACAGCACATCCCAAGCCTGAACTGGGACCCAGGTTTGACATATATTCTGAGGAAAGATTGCCACCTACTGGAGTGCCAACACCACTCCCTTAGGTCTTAGAGTATACATAAATACAGCTTCTTTAAAATTGTAGACCTTAAAACTAAAACCCCAGTTTGTCTATAAAACCTTCCCACAGTTATTTCAAGAGAGGCACCTAGATATGAAATTATTTTAGTCATCCTCCAAAGAGCTAAATATGAGCAGTCAACCCTTGGGCACCACTACTCCTTATTCTGGGGTCACTCTCACAAGCTGGTTGGGGTGCAATAGAGGAGATTCCATTTTCTAAAATGTCCAGTGGGTACCAGCTGGGTTTCCCATCTTGATCAATCCAACTTTCACATTGGATTTGTAGTAAAAAATGATTCTAAAAAGAGAAAAAAAAAACCCCACTATTTTTAAATATGTATCTGACTGCTTGCAGCAGTTCTAATCTTTTTAAACTTTTCATCTTTAAATTATTTTGTGAACTACATATTACAGGTACATGGTTTAGAAGAAGAATAATGACATTTAATATGTATTCATATGAGCAGCAGAACTGTTGGTGATTTCTCTGAAAAAATGGCAAACAACTGAAATTATACTCTTCATTCAGTTGTTACCCTGTGGCCATTTGTAACGTAAGCAAGAGACTTCAGTTCTGTCTTTTGAGTGTTGGTGAAAGAAGGGTGATTTTAAGCCTAGTTACAGTGCTGCTATCGGCTTTAAAGGTAAATGTATTTTAACTATTAGTGAGTTAATATAGCTTGATGGCATTTTAGTAGATCAGTATAAGAAAAGACAAAGAGAAGATTTAAGGGTACCAAGCCACAGAATGAGGAAGGCTGCCAACAAGAGGAGAGGGTCTAGAGTAAGAGCTCAATGAAAGAGAAAGAAAAATGGGAAGTAGAAGATTAAGGATAATGGTTAGGAATGAGAATAAAAAGCTGAGATGCCAGAAGTAATAGTACAGTTGTGTCTATGTAGAGAAATGTCTAGGCAGGAGACAATGTGATAAAAAAAATAACAAAAGAGCAAAATCAAGACTTTGGAATTACACAGACCTGGGTTCATTAACACTATGGCTTGGGAAGGGTCTTTAACTTTGCTAAGGACGAGTTTCCCACAAACTAAGAATAACAATTTCCTCTTAATTTTTAAAGTTGAAATAGGTAATACATATAAAATGCTTAGGATCCTAAAACACACAATAAATATTTTAAATTTCACTGTTCCTTTGAGAGGTTAAAAGATAAGTCAAAAATTAATGAAGACCTTTAGCCATGGTAGACACACAGACACACAAAGGAGGAGAGGCAATAAAAGAAAATTTAAGAATTGGGAGCTGAAAGGAAAAGAATTGAAATTGCAACAGTAACAGGAAACACAAGACCTTGATCAGAAAATTGTTGCTGTAATGAGAACAGTACTGACTCAACGTGATACCTGCATTTTGAAAACAAAGCAAAATATACTGGCAAACTATGCTTGTGCTGGCCAAAATACACTGCTGCTGCTGCTTCTAAGTCACTTCAGTCGTGTCCGACTCTGTGCGACCCCATAAACAGCAGCCCACCAGGCTCCCGCGTCCCTGGGATTCTCCAGGCAAGAACACTGGAGTGGATTGCCATTTCCTTCTCCAATGCAGGAAAGTGAAAAGTGAAAGGGAAGTCGCTCAGTCGTGTCCGACTCCTAGCGACCGCATGGACTGCAGCCCACCAGGCTCCTCTGTCCATGGGATTTTCCAGGCAAGAGTGCTGGAGTGGGGTGCCATCGCCTTCTCCAAAATACACTAAATAACAGATTTAACTATTCCCATGATTTCTTTTCTGTATCAATGTCATTTATAATTTTAATCTGCAAATTTTTCCTTCACTCCTCTTTGAGCTACATTTCCACTTTTTGATAACTTTCTGGACATTTCTGTTTGAAATCTTATTCACGTCTAAAAATCAAAATTGCCGTAATGGAATCTTATTATCTTCATTATAAAACTTCACCTTCCCCTAGTGACTTTTTTCCTTTATTAATAACATCACTGTTCTCCTAGGACAGAGGTTACAGTACTTAGATCAGTACTTCAATTTTTTTCTTCGTTTTTTACCAACCCCTCCAATGTCACGTGGTGTTTGTGGGTGGGATGGTGGTGTTACGATGAAAATCAGAATGTACACATGTTTTTTTAGAATTTGTATAGTGCATCTTCCCTGGTGGCTCAGACAGTAAAGAATCTGTCTGCAATGCCAGATACCCAGCTTTAATCCCTTGGTTGGGAAGATCCCCTGGTGAAGGAAATGGCTACCCTCTCCAGCATTCTTGCCTAGTGAATCCCATAGACAGAGGAACCTGGTGGGCTACGATCTATGGGGTTGCAAAGAGTTCAGACATGACTGAGTGAATAACAACATATACATAACATTACTTAACTTTTACCTAAAGAATCTTCAGCTAAATCTACCTCCTTATTTCAATTATTGCCACTATTATTTTAGCAAATATCTTTTCCATTTCTTGCCTGGATTCAAGATGCAGTGTCTAACATGCCTTAAGTAGTCTACAGTGTTCAAGGGGAAATCTTCTTTTATATATTATAGGAATATATATATTCCTCGCTGTTTATCTTTCAAGATGACTCTGTACATGTCTTACCTTCTGCCCATAAATAGCCCATGTATATCTCAAGACCCTGAACCAATGAGAGCTTCTCATTGATTTTTCATGAAACAAAAGACTGGCTGACCCAGAAGGTGCCAGGTGCCAGTCTCAGGATACCAGAACATCACTAGAATAAATTGGAGCTATTTCTAACCAAAAAAGGATGGTAGTGGTTTAGTTGCTAAATCTTGTCTGACTCTTGCTACCCTGTAGACTGTAGCCTGCCAGGCTCCTCTGTCCATGGGATTCTCCAGGCAAGAATACTAGAGTGGATTACACCTGTACATGTATCTTCAATTGCACACAGTGATTTAAATTTTAGTCTCTTTGAGGTCATTCAATTATTGCTTTGACACCAAATGCTCATAGTGTAGCTCTGCTTATCTGACATTAGTGGTGTATTTTATCATCAAAAATTTCAGCCTTTGCCCAGGAGTTGTCTAATTCAGGTTGCATGTATGCTTGCTCACTCAGTCATGTCTGACTCTGCAACCCCATGGACTGTAGCCTGCCAGGCTCCTCTATCCAGACAATTCTCCACTGGAGTGGATTCCCATGACCTCCTCAGGGGAATCTTCCCATCCCAGGGATTGAACCCATATCTCCTGCATCTCTCGCATTGTCAGGCAGACTCTTTATCACTGAGCCACCTGGAAAGCTCCTAATTCAGAAAAAGAATTTAAAAAATAAGAAATAAAAAGATAATAGAACCCATAGAGAATCAGTAAAATTTTTGTTTATCCTCCTTCCAGAACAGTGAATCTTCACTGGTCAGTGGAAGCCCTTGGTAAGTGACTTTATTTATAATATTTATTGACAGAAAACATTACCCACATTCACTAAATAAATACTGAATAAATAATAAAATATTTTTGAAAGACAACTTATTAGCTTGTTCAGGCCTTCAAATGCTTACTTTCTCCATATTTATGTCCCTTATCATACTTACTGTCTTATTTCATTGAATTGAACACAGATTTGTCTTCTTCTCTAAATGCTAGGAAGACAGACTTTTATCTAACACTGTGCAAGATCAGAAATATAAACAGTTTTGAGAACTGGAAGTGAAGAACCATGCCCTCCATTTTAGTTCCGGACACAGAGCCTAGTAAAGATTGGCATTCTGTCTTATGCTTTACATAGGTGATATAATGGAAATGAGTTATGAAGGCTTAAAAAAATACAACTGTCTTGAATTTTAGGCTATTACATTATAAGTAATGGCATGAAATACACAGAATTTCATGCACAAACACACATACACACACCCACTACATAAGAGATTTTAAGGTAGAAATGATCTGTTTATCCAGTAAGGACTATTGTGTTCATAAATGCAAGTATTAAAAAACAAATGCACCTACAAAGCAGATGCACAAGTTTGTTTTTGTTTTTTTTTTAGTTTTTTTCCCCCTGAATTTTAGATTCATAAAAACTATGTCTCAGCTGCTACCTTTCAACAATTTTACTCTGAGGCAATAAATAATTCAATGTGCTAATTTGACAGATGACTCTCCAGGAGCCTCCTACCATTACTAGCATCATTAGGCCATAATATGCGTGACGAGGATGGGCCATTCAGCAAATGTCCTTCACTTGTTTACCCCTAAAGAGCTGTACTCTGCACAATTAACTAATGAAGCATTATGGACCTTATTTTTCCCCTTCCCTCCTACTTCAATATATCAATGCAGAGAGTCCGAGGGAAAATATATTCTGTTTCCTTTTACTAAATAAGTATTTATGCGGTGGTTAAGACTTCACTGTAGCTCCCAAATGAATAAGGGGAAAATAATAAGATGGTAAAAATGGATTATCATCATCATTATTGTTATTATTACTTCCTTTCTCTTCCATGGTCTGTAAGGAAAATGTAAAAGCAATTTGGTGTTGAATTGCCAAAAAAAAAAAAAAGATCAGTGTACAAATCATCTGCTTAACATTTGCTGGTTATCAAGAACTTATTTGAGTTTAAACTTTAATCCTACTTTTAAAAAATATTAAAATAGTACTATGAATATTCTAGTTGGGTTTTGTGTGTGTGTGTGAATATACCCTTACTGTTCAAATCAACAAAGTACATGTCTACAGATGTTCAGATGAAGTCACCAAGTCTGTCTAAATAGTTCCATCCCACAGAAAAGAAACGTCAGCTTACTGGCCTATTGTTATTGTTTCACTAAATATTTGACTGCCAGAATATTTTGTTTTGGGGAAAAGAAAAGACGGCCCAAGGTCGAAATGCTTTTAAGGATCTCTTTCTTGCATTGTATTCTTAGTTAATAAACTGTTGTATCCTTTACCATCCCTGGCACTGGTTTGTGGTTTAGAGTGTAGAAAGTAAACATTGAAAGTAAAACAAAAAGCATCTCACTGGAAGAAAAGTGGGAGGGGCCTAGGAGTAAAGCAGGTACATTTTCCCTTTGCAGTCATCCAGACCCACAGTGATATTGATGTTATTTTCCAAGAGAAATAGTCACATTTTCCTAGACATGAAACTATTTTTTCCCCAGCTGACAACACATGTCCAAAAACAATTATAATGTTCCTCTTTGAACAAATAAAATAATAAGCATTATGATATGAATCATAGTAAATGGCTATGATTTATTAAGAGCCAATTCAGTCTAAGCCCTTTATGCTTATTGCGTGTGTGAAGCAAATATGAAACACTGGTGTGAAGGGCTTGTTGGTTCCTCTACAAACCTCAAGGTTATAGAAAATATTTATATTAAAAAAGAAAGACAACCCTTAAATGTTAAGAGTTCTGCAGATAAATTCTAGAAGATTATCAATGTCATGTCATATTTACAGGTTTCAAAATTCCTGATAATATAAGTCATATTCCACTACTCCACTTGAACAATTTAATCAATTTTACTTTCAGTAGGATAAATGTTAAAGATGTTAACTCAATAATGAGTAAATTTAGGGGAAAAATATTTCACTTTTCTTAATGTAAATATTCCCAGTAACCTTACTATATAGCTTTTTGATAAATTATAGATGCAATGAAAGTCTGACATATTTTTGATATTTTGCATGTAGTAAGTTGGATATTGTTTAAAATATTCTCTTCTCTATACACATGTAAAAACAGCAAGTAAAACATTTTTCAAGATGAAGTTAAAATGGAAAAGACTACTTGAACACCAAAGAAAACCATAGTTTTCTTGCTTTTTGTATCAGGGAGAAGGCAATGTATCATAATTAGGATGGTGATATGTATCATCATTATGAAACATATCCTATCCATACAAATCTGAGGAATATTAGTAAAAAGTAGAAACATTTCCAACTGCTAGTAATGGAGGAATTTCACAACATTGAATATATTTGGTGCAAAATTTCTTTAGAACCACCCCCCCACCGCCAAAATTCACATTTCTATACAAATGCTCTTCCTTTCCATAGAAATCTTTCCATACAAGGTTTGTTAAATTTTGTGGAAAATTATTTCACTATTTGAAATATATACTGAATATTGTCTACTACATGCAAAATCTATAATTTAATCCAGATATCCTACTAAATGGAAAATAGACCAAAATAGGGAACACCTTATAGAATAATTAAGTTCTTTATATACATGGAAGCAAAAAACTTCATTTTAAATGGTTAATCATTTATCCACAAGAGTTATCTAGCAAAAACAGTATGGGTAATAAATTACAGCTTATAATTAATAAAATTACCTCTACAGTTTTAGGATGTTGGCATTTGAAATGTTTCAAATATCACTAATGAGTACTGAAAGTTACTAGCAAATATTACATACTAACAATTATTTTAAAATATTGTTTCCACACTAAAAAAGGCTGAAAATTAATAGTGACTGTGATTAAAAAATCACTCAAATGAGTATATATAATTTCCATATGAATTTGTCTATAATCAACAGAATTTAACCAAAATTATCACAAATTTTATTTAAGATGTCTAATGAAATAAGTAATCCAGCTTTTTGTAAGAAAAAAAGCTACATGTGGTGCTTTTCTAGATCTTTGTTCATTCTGAAGTAGTAATTTCTTTTTTCTAGTGTGACTTTGCTAAAAATTCAATAATGTACTGTTAAAAAAAAATCATAGCTATACTAAATACATCCCAGAGCACACTCCCATAGATATGCCACTTAACTGCAGGCTCACAGTTCATCGGAGACATTTCTGTTTATTTTGCTGTCTTTTGTTAAAGAAATCCACAGTAACAATGATGACCAGACAAAGGGAGGGGAAAAAAGCCATTCATCCTTTCATAGGTAATTGAATTCCCTCATATTTCATAAACAGACTACCTATCTGTAGGGTTTGTTTTATTTGAATAACTTTCTTTAAAATGCTTTTCCTTATAAGATGGGGAATTACAATAATGTTTAAGAACTCAAGGTCAAAACATTTTTAAGTTAGTTTATTTGATGGATGCATTGTCATGAGAGAAGGCACCCCTCCTTTCTCTCTCCCCTCTCTCCCACAAATTGCCTTTAGACTGGATGTTTATTGCCCAATGTAAAGAACAAAACAGGGAGGTAATTAAGCTTAGAATTGCCTGCTGGTGCTTATGACAGTCAAACACCAACCTAGGACTAGGAGTCCTCCCAAATCTGCAAAGAAGGAGCCTTGGTTCAGGAACAAAGCTAAGCAGCAAGACATCATTACTGTTAATTACCTGATAAACAAAGAAGACTTGGTGTCAGTGGCAAAACACCAAACTCAGGGCGGCAGCTGATGCTGTAAAAGACAGTTGGCCTGACTTTGTCCTGTTGAGCATTGTGCTGTGAGATGATCCACCTCCATAAAGAGCTCAAGTAATTAGACTCCAACCACTGCGTTTATCCATGCTGTACCCTGTATAGTGCCCTAAAAACAACAAACAACCTGTCCTCTGGAGACAGGTGGCGATCTGCTAAACATCAAATAGGAAAAAAAAAACAAAACATGATTTTAAATGGCAGTTCATTAATTTATAAGCCAAAGGACAATGTACATAAAGACAGGTGAGAAATATGAAGATAGGTGAGAAATACAAACATTTGAAAGCACACTGATGTTTATAGCTTCCTTAATAAGTAAATAAGAGTTAAAACATAAGATCTATTTCATTGGCCTTGGTGATCTACCTTGAGATGTAAGAAGCACACAAGAAGTATTTTAACAAGAATATTACATATATATATATAGTGTATATATACACAGATATGTACATATAGGTATTACTATGTATTTGTTGTTTTGTTTTAATCTTTTTCATTCCCATTGTCATTGATTATGTATGAAACTCAACCAAGAAAACAGGTAAATAAGAGGGCAGACAAAATAAAGTTCAGACAAGACTCCACTATAGAAGACCTATGTCCATAAAACCAAAGAACATACAGCTGATTGAGTGGATCTGAGTGTAAAACAGAGGGTGATGTAGAATTAATGACATCCTTAGATGGACTTAGTTTGCTCCTTGTCAGATGGCTAGGCTTAGGTGAGTTAGACTTCTCAAATTTGTTTTATTCACATGGAAATAAATTTAAGAAGTTAACAACACATTTTTATCAGCATCATTGCAAGGGCTAACAGCCACAGTGTGTGTGTGTGTGTGTGTGTGTGTGTGTATATGCATATACATATGCTTAGTGTGGTACCTGATACATAGCAGGCTCTCAGGCAATAGTGGTTCCAGTAGCTGACTTGGACTAAATTACTTTCGAAAATGTTAGTTGTTCAGTCCTGTTTCTTTGCTACCCCATGGACTGTAGCCTACTAGGCTCCCCTGTCCGTGGCATTTTCCAAGCAAGAATACTGGAGTGGATGCCATTTCCTTCTCCAGGATATCTTCCCGACCTAGGGATCGAACCTGGGTCTCCTGATTTGCAGGTGGATTCTTTACTGTCCCAACCACCAAGGAAGTCCAATTTCTTTTGAGGCAACCAGGTATTTAAGACATTAAGAATCTTAGAGTGGACTTAATCATAGCTGACTTGGTAAATATGTGCAGACAACTCTTAACACTCTCCTCTAGTAGAAACTTGTTACCTAAGGTAAGAATTGAGAAAAGCTCTGAATCTCAGAATCTTCACTACTCCAGACATTCTTCACACACTTTAAGATAATGGGATGGTTAAAAGCACTGAATTTGAAGTCAGAATGACCTGGGTTTATATCCAGGCTTTGTGCTAGCTAACTCTGTGTGCTTGGCTAAGTAACTTGAACTTTTTATTCATATCCTCATCTAAAAAATGAGGTGTGTAGGGATGTATAGGATAACTTCAGAACATGAACTACCTAAGTTTGAATCACAAACCCACCATTTACTTAGTTACTTATTAATGCTTCAATATGGTTATTATGTGGATTTATGAGTCATTTATGAGTATATAGCCCTTATAATTTGGAGAAAGCAATGGCACCCCACTCTAGTACTCTTGCCTGGAAAATTCCATGGATGGAGGAGCCTGGAAGGCTGCAGTCCATGGGGTCACTAAGAGTCAGACACGACTGAGCAACTTCACTTTCACTTTTCACTTTCATGCATTGGAGAAGGAAATGGCAACCCACTCCAGTGTTCTTGCCTGGAGAATCCCAGGGATGGGGGAACCTGGTTGGCTGCCGTCTGTGGGGTCACACAGAGTCAGACACAACTGAAGCGACTTAGAAGTAGCAGCAGCAGCAGCAGCCCTTATAATAGTGACTGTGTTATGATTTGTTCTTATTACCTGCTACTTAGGGACTTTTGGGATCCTCTCAAGTTGAGGCTTTACATGCTTATGGATTTAAATATTGTTTTTAATAATCACTACCTGAACTGGACACGGAACAACAAACTGGTCCCAAATAGTACGTCAAGGCTGTATATTATCACCCTGCTTATTTAACTTATATGCAGAGTACATAATGAGAAACACTGGGCTGGAAGAAGCACAAGCTGGAATCAAGATTGCTGGGAGAAATATCAATAACCTTAGATATGCAGATAACACCATCCTTATGGCAGAAAGTGAAGAGAAACTAAAAAGCTTCTTGATGAAAGTGAAAGAGAAGAGTGAAAAAGTTGGCTTAAAGCTCAACATTCAGAAAATTAAGATCATGGCTTAGAGCCCCATCACTTCATGGGAAATAGATGGGGAAACAGTGGAAACAGTGTCAGACTTTATTTTTTGGGGCTCCAAAATCACTGCAGAGGGTGACTGCAGCCATGAAATTAAAACACGCTTACTCCTTGGAAGGAAAGTTATGACCAACCTAGACAGCATATTCAAAAGCAGAGACATTACTTTGCCAACAAAGGTCTGTCTAATCAAGGCTATGGTTTTTCCAGTGGTCATGTATGGATGTGAGAGTTGGACTGTGAAGAAAGCTGAGCGCCAAAGAATTGATGCTTTTGAACTGTGGTGTTGGAGAAGACTCTTGAGAGTCCCTTGGACTGCAAGGAGATCCAACCAGTCCATTCTAAAGATCAGCTCTGGGTGTTCTGTGAAAGGAATGATGTTAAAGCTGAAACTCCAGTACTTTGGCCACCTCATGCGAAGAGTTGACTCATTGGAAAAGACTCTGATGCTGGGAGGGATTGGGGGCAGGAGGAGAAGGGGATGACAGAGGATGAGATGGCTGGATGGCATCACTGACTTGATGGACGTGAGTCTGAGTGAACTCCGGGAGTTAGTGATGGACAGGGAGGCCTGGTGTGCTGCGATTCATGGGGTCTCAAAGAGTCGGACACGACTGAGCGACTGAACTGAACTGAACTGAACCTGCACACAATATGGGGCTTCCCTGCGGCTCAAACAGTAAAGAATTCGCTTGCAGTGCAGAAGACACGTATTTGATCCGTGGGTCAGGTAGCTACCCTAGAGAAGGAAATAGCAACCCATTCCAGTATTCTTGCCTGGGAAACCCCATTGACAGAGAGGAGCCTGGTGGGCTACAATCCATGGGGCTGCAAAGAGTCAGACATGACTTAACAACTAAAACAACAACAAACAACCCACAATACCACGATTATGCTCCCAATGCTCTGCATCTCCTCATGATTTCCTGAGAGACATTAAATGTGCCTTCACATTTGCTTATAAGAAAATCAGTCCCCAGTATGACCACTGCAACTGCCACATGACACTTTCCATGTATTTTCCTTCCTTCTTAGGTTTACTCTATTTCACATAAAGTAATTAACAAACCTACCTGAAAGGGACTCTCAACTGTTACTGCTATTCTAAGATCCCAAGTGGCATTCAATGTCACTAAAATTTTAGTGGATTCCCTATGGACACGGACAGAAAGGATACTTTTACAATTCTCATTCATTCTTTGTCACCTGGGCAAAAACACTCCTCATGATCCCAAATTCTCTCCTAACTCCTGTTTCCCTAGGTCTCCAACTCCAACCCATAGTCTGAAGGAAATCAAAACGAAAGTCATCCTTTTCATAGTTATGGTCTCTCTTCTAATATATGCCAGAGCTATAATGACATTGTACTTAAATAGCTGCTTGAAAACAAAAATTAATGCAAATTATGTGCCCCTTCATGTAGAGCCACAGAATCTATTTCTTTAATTTCATGAATATTAATTTTATAGAATTTGCATGCCTGACATCTCCAAGACTGATCATTTCTGAATGACCAGAGACCACTGATTGTAAAATGCTGCTCTTCCATTATAAAGACAAATTTCTGACTTGTCTTTTATGATAAAAAGATTAGTCTGACACAGCACTTTACTCACTATTGTATTTTTGTATAGTGAACTTTTCTGAGTTTTTTATGGCCGTTAATAATTTACATAAATAACTAGAGCACTGAAGTGCACATATTGCAGTTTTAGGTAATGAAAGCAAGCATTACATTTAGCTTAGTAAGTAAGCATCCTCGATAAAACCCACCAAGAAATAATAAAAATTACACATATAAAGTGCTTTATACTTTTATATACATCAGTTCATGTAATCCTAAATTCAAAGGCAGTAATTCTTCAAATTTGAATTCCAAATTATATGTATTCTGAAATCATCTTAATCATTTGCTTAAGAGCAATCATAATCTTTAATAATTTTGTCTAAAATACCTAAGATTTTTATCAGAAACTCCTGTCCACTATTGAAAGAAAGCCTTTGTATATAGATTCAAACATTCTTTTATTTTTGTCACATAGGTTAAAACCTTTGTCATAGAAAGACATGATATGTCAATAAAATATACCAAAGAATATTGATAAGACATTGGAAATATAGGCAAAAATGGTCATTATATTAGCATTTATATACAGTGGTATGTCATATAAATGACCTAAATATACTGTCTTAAAATGGTAAAAGTAAAACTGCTGTTCAAATAATATAAGTAAATTTTAGAGTATTAATGAAAGACTGTGAATATTACTAAGTTCAGAGATGTTTAAGATACAGGCTTGGACTATGGAGAACAGTGTGGAGATTCCTTAAAAAACTGGAAATAGAACTACCATGCGACCCAGCAATCCCACTGCTGGGATACACAGTGAGGAAAACAGAACTGAAAGAGACATGTATACCTCAGTGTTATTAACAGCACTGTTTACAATAGCCAGAACATGGAAGCAACCTAGATGTCCATCGGCAGATGAATGGATAAGAAATCTGTGGTACATATACACAATGGAGTATTACTCAGCTATTAAGAAGAATGCATTTGAATCAGTTCTAATGAGGTGGATGAAACTGGAGCCTACTATACAGAATGAAGTAAGTCAGAAAGAAAAACACCAATACAGTATATTAATGCATATATATGTAATTTAAAAAGATGGTAATGATAACTGTATATGCGAAACAGTGAAAGAAACACAGATGTAAAGAACAGATTTTTAGACTCTGGGGGAGAAGGCGAGGGTGGGATGATTTGAGAGAATAGCATTGAAATACGTATATTATCATATGTGAAATAGATCCCCAGTCCAGGTTCGATGCACGAGTGCACAGGGTGCTCAGGGATGCTGCACTGGGATGACCCTGAGGGATGAGATGGGGAGGGAGGTGGGAGGGAGGTTCAGGATGGGGAACACATATGCACCCATGGCTGATTCATGTGAATGTATGGCAAAAAACACCACAATAGTGTAAAGTAATTAGCCTCTAATTAAAAAAAAAAAAAAAAAGATACGGGCTTGGAAATGAACAGTGGAAACTTGCAAAGCATTTGATTATTTTTAATTAAATAATTAATTAATATATATTTTAAATTATAGGATAATTCTTTACAAAGTTGTGTTAGTTTCTGCTATACAACAAGGTGCATCAACCGTTAGCATACATATATCCCCTCCCTCTTGAGTATCCTTTCCACCCCTCCATCCCACCCCTCTAGAGGATCTTCACAGAGTTCCAAGGCATTTAATTCTAAACCTTCAGACAACTTGAGAAATGCTCCAGCAAGACAAAGATAATGAATACACTTTCTTTGATTCCTCAGGTCCCTTCCACAAGGTTTTCATTAACGGAATGGCAGTTATTGCCATTCTTCTTTGTTTTTCTTGCTATGCAGTTTGCTATCCTTCTTCAAAATCCACTCTTTCTTTAAAGAAAGTTTTATAACTTTTATGATAATAAAGTGCTCTGAATTTGTGAAAAAGAAGCTGTCTTCTTTATAAACACTGGTATTATGCCAACCCTTATGCAGAAACTTGGGAGATATGGTTTCAACCATCAAACCAAAGCTGTAGTTTAACATTAATCATTTTTAGGGATTACCATTCAAAATTTAATTGTCCTAAATGTCAACAATTTCAATATTTTTATTAACCTCATGCATACACTCAAGAGAACAGATGATATTTGTGTTAACCAAGTGGTTTATGCTGAGTCATCAGATATTTCCTGCTTGCTTTGTTTTGTGCCTCATTCTATTTATGTTAAATGACCTTTAGTCTCTAGTCTAAAGCAATAAAGTGAATGCTTCCTGTTTTATTGATTAGCAAAAGCCTATTTTCACACTAATAAAATGAGAAACCCAGTTTAATAAAATACTTTTTTCCACCAGTGGCCCTAGGTGAACTGGAGACTTGAACACGTTGGCAGAGGTCAACTGAGAGGGCGGAGGTCAGATCTGCGGTAAATCAACTTCCAGGAACAAATCACTGGACACTATAAAAATCAAAAGTGGTTCTTTAAGAGACCAGCTTGACCCTCCTTAACCAGAAAATAACATCTGACCTGGCAGGGAAATTTATCACAACATTTCAATTAAAACTTGGCAGGCACACTGGCAGCACACGATTCTTCCACAGTTGGCCTTGTTATAGGAAAAACGGCGAAAAAGGAGAAGAATAGGTATTCTTTCTTCCTGATACGTAACAGATATGATCTGTACAGTAACATGAAGTTTTCTGGAGACTACATTAACATACTAAGTGTGGATAACACACAACTTTTCATCAATTATTTTCTGTTCAGTTCTTTCAAATGTCTGTTTCCCAGCAATATTAAAAAACAGCCTGCCAATATTTTCAGTTAAACAATAACTTGTTCAATATTAGCAGATATTTGGAATTTGGAAGGCCACACAAAACATTCTTCATTATCTTTATTTTTGATTTACTTTTTTAATCACTCAAGTATTTATATTCTAGATTTCAAGCAAATCAATTTGATCATATGGTTTTCCTCTCACCTCTTACCAAAGAAAAGTACACCAGAAATCAAGAGAAAAATGTAATTTATACATGGCCATCTTCTTCCCAGGTGGCAATAGTGGTAAAGAATCTGCCTACTAATCAGGTTCGATACCTGGGTCAGGAAGATCCCCTAGGGGAGAACAAGGCTATCCACTCCAGTATTCTTGCCTGGAGAATCCCATGGACAAAAGAGCTTGGCGGACTATGGTCAATAGGGTCACAAAGAGTTGGACACGACTGAAGTGACTTAGTACATCCTTCTGGATGCAATAACTGTGATCTTTCACCTACTATAAGAGACAACCCTTAAAGATGAGTTTTTAATCTAAGTTACAAATATTGTCTCACCAACTTTTACAGTGGAAGTCAGTCAGTTAGTCAGTTCAGTCGCTCAGTCGTGTCCGACTCTTTGTGACCCCATGAATCGCAGCACGCCAGGCCTCCCTGTCCATCACCAACTCCTGGAGTTCATTCAAACTCACGTCCATCGAGTCGGTGATGCCATCCAGCCATCTCATCCTCTGTCGTCCCCTTTTCCTCCTGCCCCCAATCCCTCCCAGCATCAGGGTCTTTGCCAATGAGTCAACTCTTTGCATGAGGTGGCCAAAGTATTTGAGTTTCAGCTTCAGCATCAGTCATACTGGAAAAATAAGCACAGCTTGACTCAAATGACATCACATTTTTGGCAACAAGCTTTCTCTACAAAGATTAAAAAAAAAAAAAAAGCTTAAATTAGGTAAAAATTTGTTAATTCCTTCAACTATTTACTTTCACCTGTGTTTCCTGTGTATAATATAAGAAATTTCTCCTTTGTGGAATTAACTATGTGATCCATCAATGGTAAATTATTATAAAATGAGGTGGCAGAAATACTTTTAAAGACCTCTTCTAACTACCAATACTTTTAATCTCTAAATATTCAAATATAAAGTATTAATTTAATCCAGATAAGTTGTAAAATCAGGATACAGCTTCGGGTGTTCTGACTTCTAAGCTACAGAAACATCTGGATTTATCTGTCTTGGTGAGACCTCAGAAAGAAGGCACTATACACAAGCTGCCTTACCTAATGCAGGCAACAAATTCTAAAATCAAAAAGAAATCAGTGCTATTCCAGCCGAGTTAATGAGGCAAAATTAGAGGCAAGTAGGTGTATGACCGGAGAAGGCAATGGCAACTCACTCCAGTGTTCTTGCCTGGAGAATCCCAGGGACGGGGGAGCCTGGTGGGCTGCCGTCTATGGGGTCACACAGAGTCGGACACGACTGAAGCGACTTAGCAGCAGCAGCAGCAGCAGGTATATGACAGTATATTTATGATTATATCAACAAATATATATAGATGTTTATCCATATACTCAACATTATTTTATTCATCTAGTGTTGATGATATTAAACTTCTGAAATATATAAACACTGATGATAAAATATATAAACATTGTACTTTATTCAGTTAATGACCATATAACAGATGTCAATTTTGTGTTAACATTTTTATTTTCAATCACATTGGGATTTACTATTATTTTATTCATATTACTTGTGTAAAGACCTGAGATGGAGTGATTACATGAAGGAAGGCCAAACAATGCATTCAACACATTGTACAAAAGAAAGTTTTGCAAAAAATCAAATAGAAAAAAGTGAAAAGGGCATGAAAGCAGCAGGTGACACCCTGTAAAATGGTATGCCAGAATGAAAGGAAACAGTAAGGATGATACTCACTGGTAAACAATGATCAGATTTCAGCAAAACCTCATCCATGGATGCGTTAATGTTTTGTAGTACAACCTTATTAGAATTTGTACGTTGTTTTCAATTTGTAACTTGTTTTTGTATGACAAAAGTTCATTCAAAGCAGGAGTACTAAAAAGTTGGGGTGCATGTCAGTGATGGAAAGGCCGTGAAAGCATGTTTTCAGGGAAGATGGAGTTGCCTAGTGAAGACTTGAGGAAGGATAGAACTTACTGAATTCCCCAAAGAGAATTGGGTAAGCTGGTCAGAGAGAAAAAGTAGTGTCTGAAAGGGGAGACGAAATTAAAAATATTGGCAAAGTTGAAACATTCTTTGCAATGTTTGTTTCGTGCCTTTCCTATGGTTTCAAATTACTCCAATACTTTGAATTTAAAATCAACTGTTTACAGCTTAACATGTTAACAAATAAATATGTTTGCATTCTTAATTTAGATGTTGCCAAAGAGATTCTCTTGGGATGAGGCAGCTATGAAGTCTCCCACTCAGAGCTCCCTTCAAAAGAACCTCTTCAGGGAGCACAGTTGGCTGACAACCTTCAGCTGCCACCTTTTTTGAGGAATGAAGGTGGTAAACCAAGGCCACAGTTACCCTGTGTTGCTGTTATTGTTCAGTCATTAAGTTGTGTCTGACTCTTTGAGACCTCATGGACTATGGCACACCAGGCCTCCCTGTCCCTAACTCTCTTCCAGAGTTTGCCCAAGTTCATGTCCATTGAATCGGTGATGCTACCCTATGCAGGCATACAGGAGACCTGGCTTTGATCCCTGGGTGGGGAAGATCCCCTGGAGAAGGAAATGTCAATCCATTCCAATATTCTTGCCTGGTGAATTACATGGACAGAGGAGCCTGGCAGGCTACAGTCCATGGGGTCGCAAAGAGTCGGACATGACTGAACGACTAACGCTTACATACTTCTTATTCCCCTCTTATAGGAAAGTGTCAAGAATTTAGCTAAGATATTCCATGGCATTGCTCCTTTGACATCCAATATTTTGTTGGGCCAAACAACTGACTTTAAACTTACACTGCTGCTGCTAAGTCGCTTCAGTCATGTCCGACTCTGTGCGACCCCATAGATGGCAGCCCACTAGGCTCCTCTGTGTCTGGGATTCTCCAGGCAAGATTACTGGAGTGGGTTGCCATTGCCTTCTCCGAAACTTACACTAATCCCCTCATAAAAGTTCATGCCCTCAAGAGAACTTGACAGTCATAAGCCAACGTAAGTTCCAAATGGACATAAACTTGGGCAAACTTCAGGAGATGGTGAGGCACAGAGAGGCCTGATGTGCTGCTGTACATGGGGTGGCAAAGACTTGAATATGACTGGGAGACTGAAGGACAATGAAGTTCCAAATATCACTTCACCCAAAGTTCTTGTAATCAAATCTCCCCTGCCTTCCAAAGCCTTCGCTTACATGCCTCTGAGAGCCCATGGAACTTACCAAAATCCCAGCACCTTTTTTTTTTTTTTTTCTCTGCACCCCTCAGTTTAAGTTCTCTGGCCAGTGATTTGACCTGGGCGCATAGCAGTGAAAGTCCTGAGTTCTAACCATTGAACCACCAGGGAATTCCCTCAGCCCTTTTAAGTTGACCATCTGACTCATTAGAAAAGACCCTGATGATGAGAAAGACTGAAGGCGGAAGAAGGGGATGACAGGACAAGATGGTTGGATGGCATCACCGACTCAATGGCCATGAGTTTGAGCAAGCTCTGGGAGGTGGTGAAGGACAGGGAAGCCTGGCGTGCTGCAGTCCATGGGGTTGCAAAGAGTCAGACACGCCTGAGTGACTGAACAACAACAAATCCAGCCTTAGGTAGGGAACCCTAAAGCATTCCAAGCACTCCACCGAGAGGCCCTCATAAAGGTATGTGCCCCAGGTCCTGCCTCTCTATTTGCCTCTCTGCCTTGTACTACTGTGTGGTCCCTTGAGTGGACTAGGTACTTTCACTAGGACCTGTGAATAATAAACTTCACTGCTTCAACCCATATTTGTACCTTGTCATTGAACCACGACTCATCATCCAGCACCCTGTACTCCACTTAATAAGGGTTAATTTGACACATTCATAATAGCAAGCTTTGCTTAATGGCCTCTCATCTGCCTGACCCAGACTTTTCAAATCAGAACTGTGCTGTCACTGAGGCTTTTCCTACTTAATCCTACCTTCCCTTAGTTTCCTTCTTAATCCCACCTTTCCTTGATTCTCTCCTTAAAGGGACCAGGCTGGCACTGTATTCTGAGGCTCTCCTCACCTATTCCTACTTCTTGTTTTACCTTTCATGGGCCATTCCCTCAGTGTAGCACTTGCACAGCTAATCCCTTCTTGGGCTCTGTTACTCAGAGAACACTGGCATAGTGGGACACCCACAATTTTTAGGTACTTGGGTCCTCTACCTTTCTTATGGGTATTTGTTAAAGTCACATACTCATGTGTCATTAGAAACCACACGCTTTTTTCTATTTTTATGCCATTTGTACCTTGACATTTTTTAGATTAATCTTCATGCAAATGAAAATGTAATTCATTTATTCATGCATCAACATATTAGAAATAATAAAAGCTTATTTTTCCCTTTGCTCCCCTATCTAATACAACATGAACCGGGAGCAGAGCTAAAAATAATTGTATTTTTACAAATCAATCACTGTATATTTTAGCAAAATTTTTTAAATTAGTTTAGAATTATGGAGTTTGTTATGTAAGATAAAATCTTTCATTGTCTGAATATCAATAAAAATCTTAATAATAGTAATATTATTTACATAATATTATTTATTGAGTGTTTATTATGTACTGTTTCCCATAATCTATATGCTATATTTTCCCATAATTATAAAATAACTATAGATTTATTCTACAAAATTATTATCCTTTATCATAGTGGAAGAGATTGCTTGCCTAGAAATGCTCCTAATTTTTTCTTTTACATGATTGCTTTTCCATATATTTATTGAGTATTCGCATTCAAATTGTGTCTCTGAGCAATGTTTCCATGTGGTGGCCAAATAATAGGTATTGTGGATAAAACTGGTGTTTTGAAAGATATTTTTTTATTTTCTGAGATAAATTCTTCTGGTAATAAAGTCATGACCTGACATAGTCAGGTACTGATTGTTCATGAGCTGAATCTCCCACAGTGAAGTAAGACCTCTGGCATTGGCAAGTATAGGAAAAATTGATAAACATTTAAAACAGGAAAAAAAAAAAAACAACTATGAAAACTCAAAAAGAAGAGTTTAAGTGAAAGGATCATAAAAGAATTGCTGATATGATTTTTAAATATGAATTAAATTAAGCAAAAAGCAAACAACTTATTAACATATGCCTTTGCAGTAATTTTGAAAATTGAAAGACATTTAAACATATTTAATATTCTATCCTGCACACATAGATGAGTAAAGAAATTTGGTGGAAGGGTACATAGGTGTTAGCAAAAAATGTATTGTAAAGTTTTATAAAACACAAGAAATCTTTGAGTTAGATGACTGCAGCTTTTTTAAAAATTCAAAATTACTAAGAGGAGGAAAGAAAATTGCCTCAGATTTTAATTATACAGTAGATTCCATCCATTCACTATAGTTTTCTAAGTTGTCCTACATACAAGTACAGGTTTATTTTTTTCTTGTTTTTTTTTTTTTTATTTAAATGTATTTATTTTAATTGGAGGCTAATTACTTTACAATATTGTATTGGTTTTGCCATACATGAACATGAATCCGCTACATGTTCCCCATCCTGAACTCCCCTCCCACCTCCCTCCCCGTACCGTCCCTCTGGGTCATCCCAGTGCACCAGCCCCAAGCATCCTGTATCCTGCATCGAACCTGTTTTTTTTTTTTTTTTCTGCCTTCTGTGCTGTGTTTGCTATTAAAATATATTGAACTATTTTTTTAAAATTCTATTACAGCATTTTGGTCTATTTCATTTGAAGAGATGGCTCACAAAGGGTGTAATGAACACAATCATTTATGATATTATTCTCTAGGAATTAAGGATGGGGCATGAGGAATATGCTTCCCTAGTATCTACTAGGAATACCTTCCCTAATAGCTCAGCTGGTAAAGAATCTGTCTGCAATGCAGGAGACCCTGGTTCAGTTCCTGATTTGGGAAGATCCCTTGACGAAGGGATAGGCTACCCACTCCAGTATTCTTGGGCTTCCCTGGTGGCTCAGCTGGTAAAGAATCCTCTGCAATGTGGGAGACCTGGGTTTGATCCCTGGGCTGGGAAGATCCCCTGGAGAAGGACATGGCAACACTCTCCAGTATTCTGGCCTGGAGAATTCCATGAACTGTATAGACCATGGCGTTGCAAAGAGTCAGACATGACTGAGAGACTTTCACATGAGGAATATTTCCATTTCTTACATTTTTTATAACAAACTTATATAACCTTTGTGTTTAGAAAATAATGGAAATTATAGCATCTGATTCTAAAATATCTGTTCTCAGTATACTTATATCACTGGTTTTTTGATTCGGTAAATTTTCTAATTTAGTAGTCATGTATTAATTTATATATGAAACCTTTACAAATAAGATATACAATTTATAAGTAAATATAAATATTTACATATTAAATGAAACTAAGAATTAATACATTCAATTTTTTTTCAAATCCCCATAATTTTATAGATTAGGAAAGTGGTTTAGAAAATCAATTCAATTTCCTTAATTCATATAAATACTTTGTGATAGAGCCAGGGAAGGCATATTGTCTTTTTACTCAATCTGTCTATTAGTCAGACAAAAAGTTTAAGTGAATGCATTCCATATAACATACTATGGTAGATGTTGAGGATACAGCAGTAAACAAGGCAGATGTCTTTGCCTTCACAGCCAAGTAGAAGTCTTGAGTAATGTGAGTAATGAATGCATGCTAATTCACTTCACTTGTGTCAGACTCTTTGTGACGCTATGGACTATATAGCCCACCAGGTTCCTCTGTCCATGGGATTCTTCAGGCAAGAATACTGGAATGGGTTGCCATACTCTCCTCTAGGGGATCTTCCCAACCCAGGGATTGAACCTGGGTCTCTTATGTCTCCTGCACTGGCAGGAAGGTTCTTTACCACTAGTGCTACCTGGGAAGCTCCAATATTAATCAATATGAATAACTGATATTACTCTGTACTGAATTATTCAGTACTATACGAGTCCCTTGGACTGTAAGGAGATCCAACCAGTCCATCCTAAAGGAGACCAGTCCTGGGTGTTCATTGGAAGGACTGATGCTGAAGTTGAAACTCCAATACTTTGGCCACCTCATGCAAAGAGTTGACTCATTGGAAAAGACCCTGATGCTGGGAGGGACTAGGGGCAGGAGGAGAAGGGGACAACAGAGGATGAGATGGCTGGATGGCATCACCAACTGGATGCACATAGAGTTTGGGTGAACTCCGGGAGTTGGTGATGGACAGGGAGGCCTGGTGTGCTGCGATTCATGGGGTCGCAAAGAGTCAGACATGACTGAGCGACCAAACTGAACGGAACTGACTGATACTGAGTAATTCAGAAACATGTAACAAGGGTCCCTGATCTACTTGTAAAAATTAAAAAAAAAATTCTTTTCTACAGAAGTGTCATTTAGGCTTAAAACATAGTTCATTTTTGTAGTTTTTTTTTTTTCTTTTACAATAGTAAAAGATGTTTATCAGTTTTCACAATTAATAGCCAGGCAAAAAATGAAAGATAATTACAATTGTGAGCCATAATGGGAACATGATTAACCTAACAATACAAAATAATTGCATATGATTTGGGGGGTCAAGCAAAGTGATATGGTAAGTGGAAATCATTCATGCGTATGTGTTCATTCACCCAGCCAGTCTATGTCTTTTGGTTGGTACAGTTAATCCATTTACATTTAAGGTAATTATTGATTTTTATGATCCTATTACCATTTTCTTTAATTGTTTTGGGTTTCTTTTCTTTGGTCTTTCCCTTCTCCTTGTTTCCTACCTAGAGAAGTTTCTGTAGCATATATTGTAAAGCTGGTTTGGTAGTGCTGAATTCTCTTAACTTTTGTTTGTCTGAAAAGGTTTTGATTTCTCCATCAAATCTGAAGGAGTCTTGCTGGTTAGAGTATTCTTGGCCATAGGTTCCTCCCTTTCATAACTTTAAATATATCATGCCATTCCCTTCTTGCTTGTAGTTTCTCTTGATAGAGTTTCGTGTAGAGTTTCTTGCTGATAACCTGATGGGATGTTCCCTTGTATGTTGTTTGTCATTTTTCCCACGTTACTTTTAATATTTTATCTTTGTCTTTAATTTTTGTCAGTTTGATTACAATGTGTCTTGGTGAGTTCCTCCTTGGGTTTATCCTGCCTGGGAGTCTCTGTGCTTTCTGGACTTAGTTGAGTATTTCTTTTCCCAGGTCAGGGAAGTTTTCAGCTAATATCTCTTCCACAGGAGACCCTCCAACACTGGCAGGTAGTTTTGATTCAGTCTCCTCTGGGGTCACTGCTCCTTTCTCCTGTGTCTTGGTGCATCCAAGATTTTGTTTGTGCCTTCCAAGGGTGGAGTCTCGATATCTCCCAGTCCTATGGAAGTCCTATAATCAAATCCCGCAGGGTTCAAGGTCAGATCCCCTGGGGATTTCCCAGTCCCTTTGTAGGATCCCCGGGCTGGGAAGTCTGACATGGGGCTCAGAACCTTCACAACAGTGGGAGAACTTCTTTGGCATTGCTATTCTCCGGTTTGTGGTTTGCCCACTGGGAGGGTATAGGATTTGATTTTATCATGATTGTGTTCCCTCTACCATCTTCTGTGGCTTCTTCTTTGTCTTTGGATGTGAGGTATCTTTGGTGGGTTCCAGCATCCTCCTGTCAGTGGTTGTTCAACAGCTAGTTGTGATTTGGGTGCTTTGGTAGGAGGAGATGAGCACACTCCACCATCCTGAACTGGAAGCTACATAGATTTTTTTTGTTTTTTTTAACTTGAAGATCCTATCCTATGCCAGGCAGTAGTTTTTACTAACTTGGTGGTTGCATGTTTCAAGCCATTATCTTCAGTCATTCAGTTCAGTTCAGTAGCTCGATTGTGTCCAACTCTTTGTGACCCCGTGAATTGCAGCACTCCAGGCCTCCTTCTCCATCCCCAACTCCCAGAGTTCACTCAGACTCATGTCCATCAAGTTTGTGATACCATCCAGCCATCTCATCCTCTGCCATCCCCTTCTCCTCCTGCCCCCAATCCCTCCCAGCATCAGGGTCTTTCCCAATGAGTCAACTCTTTGCATGAGGTGGCCAAAGTATTGGAGTTTCAGCTTTAGCACAGTCCTTCCAATGAACACCCAGGACTGCTCTCCCTTAGGATGAACTGGTTGGATCTCCTTGCAGTCCAAGGGACTCTCAAGAGTCTTCTCCAACACCACAGTTCAAAAGCATCAATTCTTTGGCGCTCAGCTTTCTTCACAGTCCAACTCTCACACCCATACATGACCAGTGGAAAAACCACAGCCTTGACTAGACGGACCTTTGTTGGCAAACTAATGTCTCTGCTTTTGAATGTACTATCTAGGTTGGTCATAACTTTCCTTCCAAGGAGTAATCATCTTTGAATTTCATGGCTGCAATCACCATCTGCAATGATTTTGGAGCCCCAAAAAATAAAGTCTGACACTGTTTCCCCATCTATTTGCCATGAAGTGATGGGACCAGATGCCATGATCTTCGTTTTCTGAATGTTGAGCTTTAAGCCAACTTTTTCACTCTCCTGTTTCACTTTCATCAAGAGGCTTTTTAGTTCCTCTTCACTTTCTGCCATAAGGGTGGTGTCATTCGCATATCTGAGATTATTGATGTTTCTCCCAGCAGTCTTGATTCCAGCTTGTGCTTCTTCCAGCCCAGCGTTTCTCATGATGTACTCTGCATATAAGTTAAATAAGCAGGGTGACAATATACAGCCTTGATGTACTCCTTTTCCTATTTGGAACCAGTCTATTGTTACTCATAAGGTATTCAAAATATTTTTCATATCTAGTGTTTATTATTACACTTTGTAGAGTCACAAATGTGACTGATAGAATTTAAACTGTGGTGCTTATTAACCAAAGCAACACTTTCTTTTGGGTGTCCATGGATTTTCATCTGACTTATTTCTGTAGGAAACTGCATCCTTTTTACATGATATCTCATCTCTTTTGTCTTTACACAGAAAATTAACAAATTAATATTTAACAGTTGAACATAAATTTAATAAATTAACAAATACTTTCAACTTCTTCTGGTTGGAGGAGTAACTTTCTGATTACACTTAGAAGATAATTTCTCCAATTTGGTCCCCTTGGGGACACTTGTTTTGCCTGCAGAGGTATTTAATAATTGCTTGGCTAAATTAATTGGAATTGTCGGTTAAAAGCATCAGAACGCACTTTAGCTGGTTTTAACAGGAAAAAAAAATAACTTTATTGAAGGGTATTAATAGAAAGTCCAGAAAAGTAGACACAGGAGGTATGTAGTCAAGCATAGTACCAATGACAACAATAACGATCTTTCTAGTAAGCACATCTTTACCTTCCCCTGCTGCTGCTACTGCTAAGTCGCTTCAGTCATGTCCGACTCTGTGTGACCCCATAGACGGCAGCCCACCAGGCTTACCTATCCCTGGGATTCTCCAGGCAAGAACACTGGAGTGGGTTGCCATTTCCTTCTCCAATGCATGAAAGTGAAAAGTGAAAGTGAAGTTGCTCAGTCGTGTCTGACTCTTAGCAACTCCATGGACTACAGCTCACCAGGCTCCTCCATCCATGGGATTTTCCAGGCAAGAGTGCTGGAGTGGGGTGCCATTGCCTTCTCTGTTACCTTCCCCACTTGCATCCATAACATTTAGGACTGACTGCATGCTAGAAATTCTATATCTGCCATTTGCCATTCTACAATAACCAAAAGTCTCTTCTACTGAGAAGGTCTCTGAATAGGGCCCTATAAAGGACTCCATTGTTAGCTTCTAAAACCATGGTTTCCACTGATGCCTTTATTTATGTATTTATTTTTGGCCTGTTAACACACAGTTTATTTAACAATATGATATAAGAAATGAGTTGGTACGATGCCTTTATTAATAGAACCTGAGTCAGGTGTCAAGGAAATCTGTAAATTAACCTAATTTAGTTAAGAACTAGTTAAGAAAGTAGTTAACCTAGTTAAGAATGTACATTAGGTTCTGCATTGGGAACACGGAAATGACAAAAACAAGAGGAATATATTTAAAGATATTGGTTATCTGTATATGACAGAACTCTACATTGCCCAGTATTGTGAAGGCTACAGAGTCAAAATGTTCTGAGAACAACTTTCTCAAGTATCACCATATCTTTATGTTGAAATGTTTGGGAATCAAATATAAACTTTTAATTTTGGGTTAATTTACTTTGTAACTTTTCTAAAGTCTGAAATTAACCCCAAATTAAAAGTTTTAAAAATGAAAAATGAAAAATGTGTTTCCCTAATATTTGATCCTAGTGAATATGTTTCTCAAACATCTCAACATAAGCATAATGTTGCCTGTGAATTTAAAATATAGCATTTATCATACTAAAATTACATCCTTCTATATCTAGTCTTTTCATGAAGATTTATGAAATTTAATCATATTGATTTTTTTCATTTTTTTAGATGATCTTATAAATTTTCTCCATCTTCTTTGTGGTATGGTGAATCTTTTAAAAACATTTGCTTGGCATTCTCAATGTAAATCCTAAAGCTTAAAAATTCAAAAGTTAAAAAAACTATTTTTATTAAACTAAGAAGCATAATATAATAAAATGTAAATTATATTTGACTATTAAAATAAACATTTTTCATATTTTAAGATTATTCCTTTGTATACTTTAGTTATTCCTTTATATACATATATATCATATGATTCTACTTATGAAACCAGTCCATCCTAAAGGAGATCAGCCCTGGGTGTTCATTGGAAGGACTGATGCTGAAGCTGAAACTCCAACACTTTGGCCACCTTATGCAAAGAGTTGATTCATTGGAAAAGACCCTGATGCTGGGAGGGATTGGGGGCAGGAGGAGAAGGGGACAACAGAGGGTGAGATGGCTGGATGGCATCACTGACTTGATGGACGTGAGTCTGGCTAAACTCCGAGAGTCGGTGATGGACAGGGAGGCCTTGCGGGGTCACAGAGAGTCCGACACGACTGAGCGACTGAACTGAACTGACTGAACTTATAAAAATTCTAGGACAGAAATTTATATTATAGTAACACAGATCAGTGGTCATTTTGGGTGAAAGATGAGGGGAGGGAATTGACAGGAAGGACTGTTCTGGGATTATGTAAGTGTTCTATATTTTGACTGAGGTGATTACCTGAGTGTATAAAATTGTCATTATTCATCAAATATGTGATATTTTGATTTATAAGAAATATATGTTTGGTCATTCAGATGACTGAAATATATTCCTGATATATATATGTTTGTTCTTCATCCACGGTTCCTAGTTCACACTTCCCAAAACTCTTGAAATTTTCTGAATGATAGGAACAATGGGAACACCTCTTGTTATAATATTTTGTCTCTTGTCCACAGTTCCTAAAATAGCTTCGGAGCTATAAAGGTGAAATGGGTATCATGTTATTCATAACAAGCCCCTTTCACCACAACTGGATTTATGCTAATGAGGTAATTTTTGGAATGCACCTAAGGATGGGCTGTGGCTGCCATTGGAGTCAGTCATGCAGTTTAGAATTTGAACTTTCTGTCCCCTGTCCTCCCATCAACTTCCTAAAAGAAAAAAGTGTCCAGGATGGAGTTTAGTCACCTGCGGCCAATGATTTCAACAATTATGTCTACATAATAAAGCCTCTATAATAAACCAAAACAATGAGATTCAGAGAGCTCCCAGGATGGTGAACACATGGAGGTTTGGGGAGACTGGCCCATTTAAAGAGGGCAGGGGAACTCTAAGCCCTATCCCCATAACTTGTGCTATGAAAGTGAAAGTTGCTCAGCCGTGTCCGACTCTTTGCGACCCCATGGACTAGACAGTCAATGGAATTTTCCAGGCCAGAATACTGAAGTGGGTAGCCTTTCCCTTCTCCAGGGGATCTCCCCAACCCAGGGATCGAACCCAGGTCTCCTGCATTGCAGGCAGATTCTTTACCAGCTGAGCCACCAGGGAAGCCCAGTGCATCTCTTCAATCTCGCTGATCCTGAGTTACATCCTCTCATTAAAAAACTAGCAGTCTACTAAACAAAATGTTTCTCTGAGTTCTGTAACCCACTCTTACAAATTGATTGAACCCCCAGACAAGGTTGTTGACACCTCCAATCTATAGCCAGTTAGTCAAAAGCACGTGTGACACCCTAGACTGGCATTGAAGTGTGTGTGAGGGGTGAGTCTTCTAGGACCCAGCCCTTAACCCATGGTATCTGACACTAGTGTCAGACAGTGTCAGAGCTGACTTAAATTGCAGGAAATTTAACGCTGTAGCAGAACATTACTTGGTGGTATGATGAGCTGTCCCCCACCACATTCCCCTACACCCTGCCAATGCGCACAGTGTAATTGGGTGCAGAATTCTCAACCTGTCTCAATCCACCCACCATTTCAAATGGGTGCATTTCATTTTATGTAAATGATCCCTTAAAGTTGGTATATATATACATATATATATGTATATATATATTATGATCTCTGTTCTTATAAGTATAAAATTAAATTGAGAACTGATTCATTACAAAATTAAGAGAGATCATAATTTACAGTGGTATTATGGGTAAGTATTTGGTTTTGCCAGATTTGGGGGGAATTTTCAGTTTTTTCCATTTAATTGAACCTGAGTTATTATTAGATAAACCCTTATTAATATATTAATATAACATCATATATTTAAACAAAATTAATATATTTCAGAAAAGTTAGCTAAGTACAGAATGAAGACAAATTTCAATTGCTTGTCAGACTTTTTACATTCAGTTCAGTTTAGATAAGTTGCTCAGTCATGTCCGACTGAGCATGATCCCATGGATTGTAGCCCAACCAGGCTTCCCTGTCCATCACCAACTCCCAGAGTTTGCGCAAACTCATGTCAATTGAGTCAGTGATGCCATCCAACCATCTCATCCTCTGCCATCCCCTTCTCCTCCTGCCTTCAATATTTCCCAGAATCAGAGTCTTTTCCAAGGAGTCAGTTCTTCATATCAGGTGGCCAAAGTATAGGAGTTTCAGCTTCAGGGTCAGTCCTTCCAATGAATATTCAGGACTGATTTCCTTTAGGATGGACTGGTTGGATCTCCTTGCAGTCCAAGGGACTCTCAAGAGTCTTCTCCAACTCCACAGATCAGAAGCATCAATTCTTCGGTGCTCAGCTTTCTTTATAGCCCAACTCTAACATCCATACGTGAATACTGGAAAAACCATAGCCTTGACTAGATGGAGCTTTGTTGGCAAAGTAATGTCTCTGCTTTTTAATATGCTGTCTAGTTTGGTCATAACTTTTCTTCTAAGGAGTAAGCATCTTTTAATTTCAAACTGCAATCACCACCATCACCACCTGCAGTGATTTTGGAGCACCCCAAAATAAAGTCTGACACTGTTTCCATTGTTTCCCCACCTATTTGCCATGAAATGATGGGACCAGATGCCATGATCTTCGTTTTCTGAATGTTGAGCTTTAAGCCAACTTTTTCACTCTCCTCTTTCACTTTCATCAAGAGAATCTTTAGTTCACATTAAGTATGAAGAAAAATATGTTTAGGAAATCATTTGGCATTTCTGAAGACATTAAGTAAGGAAATGCTTGAAATTTAGTGAAGTAATTTATTAAGTTTGAAATGGATGGTTACTTCAAAATTGGGCAGGTAAAAGAATATAAAAAGATGGCTGGATGGCATCACTGACTCATTGGACATGAATTTGAGCAAGATCTGGGAGTTGGTGATGGACAGAGAAGCCTGCTGTGCTGTAATCAATGGGGTTGCAAGAGTCAGACATGACTGAGCAACTGAACTGAAACTGAAAAGAAGACAAAAGTAAATTCACAGAAATTAATAGCAGTTCTTGATGACTTTGGGATATTGAAAATGGAGGGAAATTTAATATAATTTTATGTTTGCAAGTATGACTATAATAGTTATAATGACATAGAAAAAGTCATCTGAATTTATATCAGGGTGGTTGGCTTATGATCATTAGCTACCGGTCTAGTATTATGTGAACATATATTATATATCAGAATATATAATTATATCAACATATATTAATAACATTTATTTAAATAATATGCATTGAAGTTGAGTAGAAAAAAGCTCTCATGTCATAAATTCTAAAACTGAGGTAGAGACTACTTATGTGCTCATAGTCATTAAAGAGTGAGAGTGGGTTAATAATGATAATATTCTTTTTCATATTAACCTTCTACCATGTAAAATTTGTGAGGGCAGGGACTTTGTCCCATCCAGTACTAGAAGAACACCTGGAACTCAAGCATGCTGCACATGTATGTTAAATGTGTGAGTACATCAACTCTAGTGAAATGGCAACCCACTCCAGTGTTCTTGCCTGGAGAATCCCAGGGACAGAGGAGCCTGGTGGGCTGCTGTCTATGGGGTCGCACAGAGTCGGACATGACTGAAGCAACTTAGCAGCAACAGCAGCAGCAGTGAATTGCCTCAAATAGTTCACCCAAACACCACACATATTGAACATTTGAATTGCATTAAGGCAACAGTACATTATAAGAATACCCTGGTAAACTTCAGTTGCTGAGGTTGTTAAGGCAAAATGATTGCCCTCAAGAAGTAAGAACCTAGAGGGGACTTCATTTTACCCCAGCATAATATTATCCTGCTCTGACCTCCCACACCATTCCTACACTCTCTACTTCTCCCCCTTTATCCTAATCCCTAGAGGACCAAGGAAGAATAGATTTGGTAGGGATTGAAGACTAGATAGCAAATCACGTTCCCACTGGAAGTAGAGTTGGCTTTCTTTTCCATTTCTATAGAACATTCCATTTTATTCCACATTGTCTTTATATGTCAGACTTTTTGGTATACATTGAATTAAATCACTAAAAAATTAAAATGATTCTTCAGAGAATGTGGGAGAGTTTTAAAATCTTCATTTACTTGATGACATCTCTCAATGTCAGTTTTCCATGAAGCATTTGATCAATTTTCAACACAGACACAGCATCAACACAGTGTCAAAGACTGTCTCTATCACAGCTGGCATTGCAATAGAGCTGTTCATTTCTTATGAAATTATGTTCCCTTTGTGACATAAGCAGAACATAAATAAATGTGTTGGAAGAAATTATTTTCATGATTTTAATATGCTCCATATATTCATGATAAGGGCCATGATCAAACATGTTTTCATTTGATAAACCCACTGAACAGATGATCTATAATTCTTTTGGATGCAAAAATCTAAGCAATATTTAAAAATCATGAGCACCCACATCAGGATTGATACTGTGTAAGGTTACTCTAATTTTCCTGTGAAGTCCAGGTGCTGTAACAATTATGGCTCATTATGTTGTCAAAGAAAGACCTGTATTCAGTAACTATTTCCAACTCAAGACAGACTGTGCTGATGCCAACGGGCTTTTCAATAACCTGTGACAATCCAGCCTGCAGAGGTTAGAATTTAGCCTCTACACTGTCATCTTTTTGTCTCAGTTCCTAAATCATCTGGCTTATTTGCAGAGATCACAGATAAATCCCTTGTTCATGTTCATTCTTGACAAGTTCTTCCTCTCAGTTCTCAGTATAATAAACATGATTTTCTAATGATTATCTTCTTCAGATTACTTATGGCTTTCATCTAGCACAGTACATGAAGGCAGAGGAGAAGGCAATCCAAACAGAACATGCAGCTTTTAATTTAGCTTCCATGGAGGGAGCAAGAGGTCTTTCACTTAGAATATTTCCTTCATCTCCTTGGCTGTGCACCTTGTCCTTTTCTGGTCATCTCTTGTGACCTTGTTTATATAGAGTGACTCTGGTGCCTGTTCCTCTTCTAGATTATGATCAGCCAGAAACCAGGGAATATTTGCATGATACTCAGTAATTCATATGTTTCTGATAAAAGCATAATATATATCCTGTTTTAGAAATACAAATAAAATGACTGAATCATTACATTTTCTGATCTGTCATGCAAGAATTTAAATGTAAGATTGTCATTTAAACTTACAAAACTGCTTTGTTTAAAAATACATTTCTTTTCTCCAATTTGAAAATAAAATGCCATAAAAGCTTAAAAGCAATGGTTCATTGGTTGTTATATAGAGAAATTTTTTAAGAAAAGGAATCAAAAAAGTGTTTAGATTATTTGGATTAAAATTCAGTATATTTGTTGCCAATCTGAAAAAGGGTACTTGAAGAAAGAAAAAGGATGAGTGTTTCCCTTAATTTACTCCTGCTTTCTGATACAAATATTTTATATTTGGATATCTAAAGAGGTCTTGAGTTGAGATAACTGAAATGTGAAAAAGTGCATAAAAAGAAAACCATGGCTCTTCAAATGAAATAAGCCACAAAGTCACCATCTTTATCATTAAAACTATTATCACACCAGACTTATAAAAATATGACAGTGATGATGTTAATGAAGGAGAAAGAGATGGAGAAGCAGCAGCTGTATTGTGAACATTATTTTATGTCTTGATAATGCCATTTTTTAAAATCAGCTCTTCAGTGGAAATGTTGGGGAACAAACTTTTTAAAAGATCTGTCTGGCATGAATAGTCCCAGCAACTATTGTATAAATATATACAATATATTGGTATATTGGTATATATGACTCAGATGGTAAAAAAGCTGCCTGCAATGTGGGAGAATTGAGTTTTTTCCCTGATTGGAAAGATCCCCTAGAGAAGGGAATGGCAACCCACTTCAGTATTCTTGCCTGGAGAATTCAATGGACAGAGGAGCCTGGTTGGCTAGAGTCCATGGGGCCACAGAGAGTTGGACACGACTGAGAGACTCACAATTTCCCTTTTCACTTCATAGTGAATATACGAATATTTATACATATATATAAACATACTATATATACATACGCATATAAGTATAATGTAAGTGTACATATATTACTATATTTAATCCATTTAGATTTTGTAGTGCTTCTGTTTAAAAGACGATAAGATCCACTTTGGGATAAAAGGTAAATACATTTGATTCACTGAATACAACATGCCCAAATGAAAGAAATACCAAAGGGGTAGGTAGCCAAAACCTTTAATGGCAAAATACTCTGAGCACATAGAATTTTCTTTTTCTTGCTGCAAGAAATTACATTGTTGATTACTTATCACAATGAAGAGGAAAACTAGGATAATTAAATTAATTTATTTGCTCATAAACTTTAGTGCATTTGATGATGTATAAGGCTCTAACTAGCTCAATAACCAAATCGGAAATGTTTTCAAGCAAAAATCATTTTGCACATTTGTAAGTGGCTATGATATCTGTACAAATGAAACAACATCCTTGGTAATAGATAACTCAACTTTACATATGCACTCCTATTATCCATGACTGTAGCCTTCTGAATACAGACATATTATGTTCTTACTTAGTTCAAAAATGCTATGAGAACCTAATACTTTGCATAAAATGAATCTAAAAATATTCCAGGCCCTATATGCATGCTCAGTTGCTCAGTTGACTGTAGCCCACCAGGCTCTTCTGTTCATGGAATTTACAGGTAAGAATACTGGAGTGGGTTGCCATTTCTTCTTGCAGGGGATCTTCAAAATCCAGGGATCGAACTCATGTCTCCTGCATTGCAGGAGGATTCCTTACTGTCTGAGCCAACAGGAAACCTTATTAGTGATCAAATGTTTCAATACTAATGATTTATACTCTTAGTATTTAGTTTTGATCCATATTAAAAGTTGCTGAGGGAACTTCCCTGGCAGTCCAGTGGTTAAGACCTCGCCTTCCAAAGCTAGGGTAGAAGTGTGGATTCAATCTCTGGTTGGAGAGCTAAGATCCTACATGTACCCTGGCCAAAAAAACAAAACATAAAACAGAAGCAAAATTTTAACAAATTCAATAAAGATTGCAATAATGATCCACATCAAAAAAATCCTAAAAAGTAAAGTTGCTGGGCTTAGGAGAGGTGATATATTTAACTTTATCAGTCATTCATACTTAACATGAATCAGTTTTTTATCATGCTCTGCCCTGAGAATTATAAATAGGAGATAGGAGAGAGGATAGTTCCAAGGAGCTAAGTGCCTGAGATTGGAGGGGAGGCCACCACAGAGGAGGAGAGAATAGGAAACTAACTTTGTTTATTTCACTGCTATTTAATCTGTGCTGTAAGCAAGGAAGGACACTGATTCACTCTTTAAACTAGGCAAACTGGCATTATGTTCTGAGGCACGTGGACATTATTGACAATGTCTGGTTGACATTTTAGTTCCTTTCTTTGACATTTGTCTTTGTTAGGCTTGAAAAAGGTATCATTATCTTCAATGTTCTTCCCCACCCTCAATCCCTGCCCCCATTCTACAATGCATAGTGAAATAAAAAAAAGATCTATACTTGATCTTTTCTTGACTCCAGTTTCTTCAGGAATAGTACATGTGAATGTACAATTGTTGTGAATGGCGTTAAATTTATAATGTGATTTCTTTATCTATTCATTTGCCAGATAATAGAGAAAGAACTGGTGGAGCTGAGGTCAAATCGACATATACAGAAGATATGTGATTTCAGAGCTGGAGACAGCTCCACACACATGGGTTGACTGTCACAGCTACAGAACTGTCATCCCCATCATGCTTAGGCATATTAAACGGCGTGACACTTCAGCAGGGCATGTCAATTCACTGAAGAATGATAAAGACTAAGCTGCACGCATGCTAATCTGGAAAGTGTTAGAAAACTGCCTTGTAGCCTATGATTCTAGTTTGAAAAACGACATTGTCCAGCCTGTTGTCATAACAAGGGAAAAGACTTGTTTACAAAATGGCAAGCTTTAGGTGGAAATTTCTGACTTCTTACTCCTGGTTTTTTTATTAAGTAGGAATCAAGACAATGGGATTTAAGGATGCAACATGTACATCTCATACAGAGGTGGAATAAAAATGAGCAACAAGGGCATATCTGAGAAACATAACCAGTCTAGAATTCAAGATATCAAGAAACATGATGATTCCAAAATTAAGCAATCTAATAGTGAGCAATAAACAACAGAAGTCAGCAATAGCTGAGCAAATGAAAAACACAGATGTAAGGGAATCTTACTTTTCTTGATTTTTTAGAAGTAAAAACCATTTATTTCTCTCAGGAAAGAAATTAAAATTTTAAAAGCCATAATTAATATTCACATCTCTTAAATTGAGTTTTTTTTAAAGAGGAAATGGTTGTTTCTAAGAATTTCATTATCTGATTATAGCTTAAGTTGATTTATAGCATTTTCTTATTTACACAGGTATGGGTCCAAATTAGATTCAATGGCAAAAATCTGATACCATTCAGAGATAGAATTTGAACACAGATTCAGTGATGCAAGACCAATGGGAAAATAATGGTGCTTCTCCCATATTGGTACAATGCTGCTTACTATTAAATGTGAGGAATTAGGCAAGTCTATCAAACACATTTTCGAATTGTACGTATGATACAGTCAGCTATACTCATTTCTTGAGAATTAATAATGAAAATATACATTATTATACATTATAGTTTCAGGAAATGAGTATAGCTGATCATATCATGTGTACAGTGACTTTTGATAGGTCACATTCCCCCAGCGAATTCATGATTTTACCTTTAATGATTTCAATTTATTTTGTAGGGAAACAGTCCATTAAAAAACTGCTATGCTATTTTTTAATTACACATTTTCATTCTTGGTTTTTGAACCAGGGCTTGGCCAGCAAATCAAGTGACTTTGATCAAAGTCTTTGGAAAATGTAATGTTTTAAGGACACGTTTAATTGGATCACAGTTTGAAGTGGTAGCAAAGTGAGTTTGCCCTTTGTCATAAGGTACCTAGGAATCCTGATCTATATTCCTGATTGCTATTGATTTTTCTAGATTTCATTATAAAATCAATAACTGTTGCACAGGGTAAAATAGTTTACAAGGGTTGCAACATACTGTGGACTTCTGAAAACATACTGAGCTCCGTGAGCCACCCAGGCAGCCAATTAGGAGAAAACATCTATTAGGTAAAAACAGGGCAGTGCCATTGACTGCTATTGATTTTCTTAGCCCTGTGAAAAGACAATCAATTAGATAAAGAAGGCTAATGTTACAGCTGCAATTTAATAACCCCTAAAAAAAGAAGGAGGGCTATTGATTCCTGACATGGAATGTTGAGGCTTATTGAAATATACTGAACTTCACCTGTCTTTTAATCAGGCCTGCAGAGAGGAAAGGAAGCCAGCCTTTCCTGCCTTGTGGTAGAGAATCCCAATTATGAAAGAGCCTTGGTGAGGCCGGACCTAAGAGATGCAAATGAAACAGAACTTTAGAAGAAACACAAGCCCGGATTGAATACGAAATCATGGAAGCTATTGACAGAAACTGTCTTGGTGAAGGTTGTTTCTTTTTCCGCACAGAGCTCACCAGAGTACCACCTGTCATTTTCAAAAGCAAAGTCAGTTTTGCCAACCAGCCGTGAATGACAAATAAAGCTTTATATGAAACACAAGGGCATATTATGTGCTATTGTGAGTTCTGCTAAGTGCTAATTTATCTGGCTTGTTCTCTTCAGCAAACACAGGCACAGACACATGAAATAATCCATCTAATTATGTAGCTATTTAGGAGAAAAACAAAGCAAGGTGTTTTTGTGTGTTGCAGAAGGTACATGATACAAGAGAGGTTTTCACAAAACCTAACACAGCTAATGAAAATAAATGAAATGCTGTAAGCTGTGACAATTTTAGAACAAATAAACTTTTGCCAGTTTTGGATTTAGGGAGTCCCAGCTGCTTTTCATAAATAGATGAGTACTTTCATTCACTTTTTTTATAGTCCCTAATTGGAAATGGCTAATAGGCCTTGTCCCTTTCAAGTATAAAATCTGGGCTAAAATACCTCATATAGATATTTTCTTTATGCTTTTCTTTTCTATTGCATGTATTTGATCCTTTCTCCCTCATTATATATATGCCTTTTTACCAGCAGACAGCTGCTATTCACAATAATTGCTAGGGCAGTCAATTATACTTTAAATAGACCTCCTTGAGGACAAATGGTGGTCTAAATTGTACTGTAGGCATACCATACACAAAGACTATGTCATTTCTAGTATCTGAAATATTCTGAATATTCCTGAGCCCTGATATAGTTTATATATCTTAGCATGTCAAAGACATTCCCCCAAATATTTCCTGAATACAGTATCCTATTCTGTAAGTCATTACTTAATTACTTAAATTTCTATTTATGAACAGAATATATTGTGCTAATTCCCTCTTGTGTATTTAGATAGCATAAATCTGTGTGGGAGGGAATCTATTTTATTAGTATTTCCTTTTTGTTTAAATCCATGTAAATTCAATATGCAGGTATGCTTCTAGTCATTAACATGGATGTTTAAAATAAGTTCTCGAAAGGGTGTATTTTCCTTAGGAATTATACATTTGTAAAAAATGAAAAACTTTATTGATTTGGATAAAGAATTAAATTTCAGAATGTAATCACAATCACACACACAATCACAATGTGATTACAATCAAATGTGTGTAAAATATATGTCTTGTTACAATCGTACTTTACATACATAGCATTTGTATTATAAATACTACTAGAAGCAGGTCACAAGGGAGACCATTGGGCTTCTGTATGTAACAATATAACATTGGAATAATAGTCAACACATTATTCACTGGCAAGGAGACTGCAATCTCTGAAAATCTAAAATACAATGTTATAGATAAACCACAGTAATGATATTTTTATAATCAAAATTTCTGCTTATGAAACTGTTTATCTAATTTAAAAATTAAAAATATAATTTATCTTGCCTCTTGGAACATCATACCAAAATGTCACATATTCTTTCATTGGTTTTCAGTTGCAAAACAATAGATATAGGTCATTTATTCTCAAAAGTGTATGCTGCTATTGAATTTATAAAATATATCTTTTTCTCATCAATTTCCTGTGTATTTGGAGTAAAATGTCACACCTCCTAGGTGTCTTGGATGAATGTGTTCTGAATTGTACTTTGACCTTAAAGGTTGAAGATAGCTCTCCTGCCGTTAGATAAAGCATAAGTGAATATTATATATATATGTATATATATATAATGTAAATAAAATCTAAGTTATAAAAGGGTAAGAGTCTATAAAAGAAGGGTAATGAAAGTGCATATTTAAATATCAATGAATGAGCTTTTCGACAGTTACACCTCTATTAGAAATATTGAAGAAGCATTTAGCTGTCCAACAGGCAATACAAGAGCCCTTCACTCAGATATTATCCCTCAATATTCTAAGACTGCAAAAATAAAAACTTCACTTTAAATCCCATGGTGAGAGTAGCAACAAAGTCAAGTAACATTTTCCAAACCTCAAAAAGTGTTTTATGAATGAGGGAGTGTAAATGAATTAAAAAGATTTTTGATGGGGATGGTAGAGGATGTTGGGCATCGAGGCACACTAGTGGTCAAAACCTGCCTGCCAGTGGGTAAGAGACGTTGGTTCAATCTCTGGGTCTGGAGAATCCCCTAAAGGAGGGCATGGCAACCCTCTCCAGTATTCTTGCCTGGGAAATCCCTGACAGAGGAGCCTGGCAGGCTAGAGCCCATGGGGTCGCAAAAGAGGTGGACGTGACTCAGTGACTAAACAGCAGTTAATGGTATAGTTGCTTAAAAATTTTGAAGGATTTAACTTATGAATGCACATTTTTAAAAATTTCCTTATTCCAGTAGCGTAGGGTAATATATATTTTAAAGTGAGAATTTAATAAACATATGCAAATACCCTCCCCTTCTACCCAGAGTGTATGTGTGTATGCTTTGAATGTGCAAAGTGTGACTGAAATTTGGTTGATTTGAAATGATTATTTTATTTGAAATGGAATGGAATTAACATTTACTGTAGGACTTCCTGATGGCCCAGTGGTTAAGAATCCACCTGCCAATGCAGGGAACACTGGTTGATCCCTGGTCTGAGAAGATTATGCATGCCATGGGGCAACTAAGCCCATGTGCCACAACTATTAAACCTGTGCCCTAGAGCCTGCGAACCACAGCTTCTGAGCCCACCTGCTGCAACTACTGAAGTCTGTACACTGTAGAGCTGTGCTCTGCAACAAGAGAAGCCACCACAGTGAGAAGCTCATGCACTGCAACTTTCTCAGGGAATAGCATCTGCTCACCACAACTAGAGAAATCCCACGCACAGCACTGACGACCCAGTGCAGCCAAAAATAAATTAGTTAATTAAATTAAAAATGTTTAAAACCTACTGTAAACTTCACCTGGTGGAAGACTTTTGAGCTAGAATTGATTAGACTATTTTAATTCTGCTTTTATTATACAACTGGGGCAAATGGAGGCAAATCTGTCAACATTTATCTCCTTCTTTGTATGCAAATTACATGACTAATATGAAAATATGTTTCCATCACAAAAATGATAAATATAGGATTCCAAATCAATAGATAAGTCTCTTAAAATGGTTAGCATAAGAAATTGAATGATGAATCCTCTCTTTAGGAGTGTTACTTTTACTAGCCCTTGCTATTTTGATTTTAAGAGATAATAGTTTAAATCAGAGGTTCTCAACAGAGAATAATGTTCTCTAATTTTGGTCAATGGATGACTCTGGAAACACTTTGGTTGTCATGATTAGGGAACAGAGGGCTCCTGAGCTCTAGTGGTTAGAGACCATATCTAGCAATGCACAGGATAATACCATAAAACAAAGAACTATTTAGCCCAAAGTGTCCTTAGCACTGCTGTTGAGAAACCCTAGTTTAGAAGTATGACCTTTGCTTTCATTGTCTTGTGCATCATTTTGCTTTCATTTTCATATGTGTCATATGCATATTGGACATGTGTATACGCTGAAGATCAAATAGAAACACTCCAAAATTCTGTATATATTAAATCCTTTATTACTGGTACAATGGAGGGCTGAACGTTGTCTTGAGGATGCCATAATTTCTTTTGGGGATGAACTCTTTCTTCAGTCCCACATAGGCACTGCATGGGAATCCAGATGTATAATTTTTAGGAAATTATTGTGTTAATTTTTTTCCTTACTACATTAATTGAAGAGCATGAAAAAAGATATTGACAAGTGAATTTGTTAATTCATTATCCACAATTATTTTATAAGAGTTTTGCTCTAGACACAGAATTCCATTATAACATGCTTACCTAGATTGTTTAGTCACTAAGTCATGTCCGACTCTTGAAACCCCATGGAATGTAGCCTGCCAGGGTCCTCTCTCCATGGGATTTCCCAGAATACTGGAGTGGGTTGCCATTTTCTTCTCTAGGGAAATCTTCCCTACCAAGGATTCGAACCCAGTTCTCCTGCACTGCAGGCAGATTCTTTACCGACTGAGCTACTAGAGAAACCCATAATTACCTTGGTATACATGAAATTTCCATCATCTCCAAAACTGATATTCATGCCCTAAGCATTACATTTTCATTTACATAACAAATGGCTGCCCTGTAGAACAAAGAGCTACAAAATTATGTGCGTATATCTGAATTCAGAACCGTTTTGCAGATATGGAAAGAAAACACGTTTGAAAGAATCTCATTTTCTTTACTCTAAGACTCTTACACATTCTGTTTCTTAACTGTTGTTAATCTGGTACAAATTGTGCTTTTGGACCAACAGGATGACAGGCTAAATGTTGAGACTTCAAATTTTACAGCTAAACTCTACAGCGTCCCGCTTCAGTGCTTCATTTTGTTGTCACCTCCTTTTACAGAGATAAAAATTCTTTTTCTTTTTCCTTTCTAATTGTATTGCCTTTATTCAATTTGAAAATATGGTTACTTTCTTCATATTCTTCTTAGTTCTGCTTTGTTTTTCAATTGAAGTATGCTGTTGCTGCTAAGTCGCTTCAGTCCTGTCCAACTCTGTGCGACCCCATAGACAGCAGCCCACCAGGCTTCTCCATCCCTGGGATTCTCCAGGCAAGAACACTGGAAAGGGTTGCCATTTCCTGCTCCAATTGAAGTATAGTTGATTTATAATGTTGGAGACAGAGGATCTTGGTCTATCACTTCATTATTAAAATTTAAGATGAATAACAAAGTTAGTGGGACTCATTTTTTAAAATTTGGTATTCAAAGTTTGAAAATTATCCTCAAAAGTTTCATTTTTAATGCTTGAATTGTAGAATAACATTGAAAATCTATATAGCTTAATAAAAATTAAAATATTTGTACTTGTCTGAATCCATATAACTGGAAAAATTAGATATTAACTTGTGGTTGAGGACATGTAAAATTTTGAAGCAACATTTATCAGCTCATCTACCCATGACTTTCCACTTAACCCTATACCGAACATTTATTCAAAATAATTAATAATGTTTATCATCAGTTCAGTTCAATTCAGTCGGTCAGTCGTGTCCAACTCCTTGCAGCCCCGTAGACTGCAGCATGCCAGGCTTCCCTGTCCATCACCAGCTCCCAGAGTTTGCTCAAACTCATGTCCATTGAGTCAGTGATGCCATCCAACCATCTCATTTTTCCTTTGCTCTCAGAACTCCTTGATTATGTAACAGTGTCACTGTTTTGCTACATTTGCCTTCCTATTTATATTAAAATTGATTGCATTCTTACTTTAATAGGAATGGCTAAACCCTAAACTTCTTGAGAGAAGAAGATATATTTAGTTGATCTGTGTTCAAGCTCATAATGCCTAACAAAACTGGCTTTTAAGAAACACTTGTTGAAATTAAAAAAAAAAATCTTTAGTGGATAAATTATGGTGTACTTACAATTTCTTGATATTTGTTCATATATCGTTCAAACTATTGCTCACAACCTTCTTGAAACTCTCTATTTTTACTTTACAAAAAGTGCACTATCTCATTCTTCTTGAGATTCTTTTTCCATCTGCTTGCCATTTCTTTTCCTTTTCTTAAATGTATATGATCTCCAACATTCTTTCCCCATCCATCTTCTCTGTATTTCCCATCTTCCCTTGGCTTCCTCAAAGATCTAACCCAGTGAGGTTATGTCGGTTCTCACGTAGTCACTATCTTGCCTTCATTTGGGGAACTCAGGCAATAGCATTGGCCATGTCTATGTGCATGCATATGGTAGGTGAGTGTGTGCTAAATCACTACAGTTGTGTCTGACTCTTTGTGGCCCTGTGGACTGTAGCCCACCAGGCTCCTCTGTCCATGGGATTCTCTAGGCAAGAACACTGGAATGGATTGCCATGCCCTCCTCCAGGAGGATCTTCTGGACCCAGGTATTGAACCTGGGTCTCCTGCATCTCCTGCATTGGCAGACGGGTTCTTTACCACTAGTGCCACTGGGGAAGTCCCCATTTCTACATACCTCCTGCTAATGGCAATAAATTCAAAACAAAATTAATGGTAAGGAGCATTTCACTGTATTATTCTATTTTTGTAAAATTATTCTGTAACTAGAGTAAGGATATAGTTAAAAATGTTAATACAATGAGAATTTCTAATGTAAATTTTTATATACTGGAGACAATAAACAAATTGCTTCAAAGCAGAAGATAAAGTATGTATACTCTGTTACTTCTAGGCCACTGAATATACTAAAGTTATTAAAAAATATGGTATTCTAAAGTCAATTAATTAAATTAAAATTGGATTCCAAATATGTTATTAAAAGTAAATAAAAATATTTGCAAAGAAAGATGCCTGGTATAGTTCTTTTTTAAATTAAATATGGAAATAGTTATATTGCCATCAACAGTAATCTCCATTAATAATTCATACTAGTAAAGTAATGCAGTTATGGCTTATTTCACTTTAATTTGCTCATTTATTATTTCTAACTTTTCCTCAGGTATCTATATGCATACATGTAGGCACAAGTGTAAACAAGAAAATATTATTTTAAAATAAATAATGCTCAATGGCTTTCTCTTTCTGCAGGGAAGAAAACCATTTCACTGCCAATAATACCTGAAATTTATGGACAAATTCTCAAACAATTTATTTAGGAAACAAAGAAGAAATTGAATTTTGTTAAGAGCACATACAAAAAATGAAAATATTTACTACTTTTTATCTCTTTAATTTACTTTGGAGTTTTGTATGCTGAGTTGACACTGTCTTATACTAGCTGGAGGAGGGCACAACAACCCACTCCTATATTCTTGCCACGAGAATCCCATGGACAGAAAACCTGGTGGGCTTCCATCCCTGGGTTGGGAAGAACCCCTGGAAGAGGTCACAGCAACCCACTCTAGTATTCTTGCCTAGAGAATCCCATGGACAGACAGTGGTGGGCTACAGCCCATAGAATCACAAAGAGTTGGACACAAATGAAGCTATTTAGCAGACCTTATACTAGAAAAGCATATACTTTCTATGGGTAAGTTTTAGAGTTTCAAGGTGTGGATAGTATGAGACACTGAGTAATGGCATGAAAAGGAGACAAGAAGATTGGAAACATTCATTTTAGGGAATTATATATAAAAGGGCAAAACCATAGGGGTGATTCTGACAATAGAATTAGTTAACTTTAGCTGAAATGTAAGCTTCAAAAGTCTATAATGAAAACTAAACTAAATAAAGTACATGTTTAGAAAAGCTTTTGAAGACTGTCAAAATAATCCCATACCAATAATTTACAAAATACTCTAGAATGTACAAGGATGTTGGGTGAGATTGCTTTCTTGGTCATTGAATTAGGATAAACCTTAAAACTGGAGTAGGGGGTCCTAACTTTTCTGCATGACAAATATAGTTATAGTCAAGAGAAAATGTTTTAGTTGAGGTTTACTATGAGGCAAGAAAGTCAAACTTAGTGTCATCAGTTACCACCCAGTTACTCTCAAGTCTACATTTAAAACAAGCAAAAAAGCACCATAGCAGGAGTGAGTGAGCTGAGAGTAACAGGCCTTGTGAGAAATGTCTCTAAGCCAAGAGGCCAGAGAGACCTGCATAGAATCATGCCTAGAAGCTGCTGACTACAACAGTTAGAGACCGAATTCTTGTTTCTTAACTGGGTATTTTCTGAATTGCTGCATCTATAATTCCCTAAGTTCAGTTCAGTTCAGTCACTCAGTTTTGTCTGACTCTTTGTGAACCCGTGGACTGTAGCACTCCAGGCTTCTCTGTTCTTCACCATCTCCCAGAGCTTGCTCAACTCATATCCATTGAGTCAGTTATGCCATCTAACCATCCCATCCTCTGTCGTTCCCTTCTCCTCCCACCTCAGTCTTTCCCAGCATCAGGGTCTTTTCAAGTGAGTCATTTCCATCAAGTGGTTTTATTCTTGCAAAATGTACTGACAGAATCCTTGGGGACCTATCACAAGATCTTCCTAATTTGGGGGCAAAAGTGAACACAAGCCTCTGTTTGATATTTCTAAAGGTAGGAGGTATAAAAAAAATGGCCTCACCTAGCAAAGTAAGAAGGGGCAAGGCAGTTGTGGGCCTGATTACTCAAGTCTACCGATTTAAATGTTAATCACATATATTTTTTTTTAAAGTACCATCACAGCAATATCTATACTAATGTTGGATAAACAATTGGGCACCATAGCCAGGCCAAGTTAATACATAAATGTAACCATTTCAACCTGCCCCTCGCTAAACAACTCGATATTCATATACATCCCCTGAAACCTTACTTAATATCCAAATTAGGATAATAATAAGGTCATACTTCCACCTAACATGATACAACTATCCTCATGCATCTGAAAATTCACTAACTCCCCAGAAGAGAAGGCAAGAGTCCTTGGGTGATCTTAATTCTTTGCTTTAATATCCTGTAACTTAAATACTGTGAAGTAAAACCAATGATAATTAAATGTTATAATGTAAAGTTAGTGCATCTTATACAATAAAAGGTTAAGAGAGAAAAAAATAGATAATTGTTACACACACGCACTCAACACAAAGCAAGGAAAAAATATTCATGACAATTACTATTCTTCTTTCTCTAACTAGCCATTTGGTTGTAGCTGATAACTTGTGACTATCTTCTTCCACTATCCATTCTCTATTTCTTTTGTAGTACACCACCTACAAAAAGTGTAACATATGCTAATATGGATACCTTAAGTAGAAGAAAGGAAAAAAAAAGAACAAAAGAAATATTTGAAGTAATAATGACTGAGAATTTGCCTGACAATGTCAGACACCAAACTACAGATCCAGGAAATGCAGAGAACATCAAGGAGGGTAAATGCAGGAAAAAAACAAAAAACAAAAAAACCTAGGCATATCATATCCTAACTTCAGAAAATCAAAGATAAAAAAAGAATTTTGAAAAAAGTCAGAGGAAAAATACACCTTCTCTATAAAGGAACAAGGTACACTATATCTGACTGACTTCTCAGATTGCTTAAAACATTCTTGTTTAGTTACTCGGTCATGTCTGACTCTTTGAACCCCTTTGGATTGTAGCCCACCAGACTTCTCTGCCCATGGGATTTTTCAGTCAAGAACACTGGAGTGGGTTGCCATTTCCTCCTCCAGAGGATCTTCTCTCATCATGAGATTCTACCCTCATCTCCTTTGTCTCCTGCATTGCAGGTGGATTCTTTACTCTCTGAGCTATCAGGGAATCCTGACTTCTGAGAGAACAGGCAAATGAGAAAAAAGTGGAGTGAAATATTTAAAATGTTAAGAGTAAAACCCACTAACCTAGTAATCTGTATCCTGGAAAATCATCTTTCAGAAGTGAAGGAAAAATAAAGAGCTTCTCAGACAAAGAAAAACTGAGGCAATTTGTTGCAAGTAGATCTACACTGTAAAAAAGTCTCAAAAGAAAATTCCTTAGAAATAAGGATAATGATAAAGGTTAGATATTAAGATCTACATAAATGAACAGCATCAGAAAAGGAATAGGTGAAGGTAAAATAGTACTTTTATTTTTTTATTCTTAATTGATCCAACATTTAACAGTCTTTCAAAATAATACTAGCAGCAATATATTTATATACATTTACATACAAGTGAAGTGAATGACAGCAGTGGTAAAAAGGGCATGATGGAAAAATTATGATCATTTTGTCACTATAGGAAATTTTATTATCTATAAAGCATATAGCGTTATTTGAAAGTGGATTTGGATTAGTTGTAAATGTATATTGCAAACAAATCTATATGAGGAAAACTACAAAACTCTGATGAAAGAAATCAAAGAAGAATTAAATAAATGAAGAGCTATTTCATGTTAATTTTGACTCAATATCATTCAAATATCAGGTTTTTCCAACTTGAAATGTAGACTCAACACAATTAACAATCAAAATCCCAGTAAGTTATTCTGTGGACAGTGACAAACTGATTCTAAAATTTATATGGAGAGAAAAAAACCCAGAGTATTCGATACAATATTGAAGAAGAATAATGTTGAATTACTAACACTGTTCAACTTCAAGACTTACTACATAGCTCCATTGGTGGCAGAATAGGGGAATAGATAAATGGATCACACACACACACACAAATATAGTCAACTGGTCTTTGATAACGGAGCAAAGGCTTTAAAAGAGAAAAGATAGTCTTTTCAAGCAGTGGTGCTGGAAAAACTATATATTCAAGTTTTTAAAAAATGAACCTAGACAGAGATTTTGCACCCTTCATACAAGTGCATGCATGCTAAGTCACTTCATTTGTGTCCAACTCTTTGTGACCCTATGGACTGTATCCCACCAGACTGTCTGTCCATGGTATTTTCCTGGAAAGAATAAATACTGGAATGGGTTGTTGTGCCCTCCTCCAGGGGGTTTTCACAACCCAGGGGTTCAAGGTGCATCTCTTCTGTCTCCTGCATTGGTAGGGGGGTTCTTTACAAACAGACAATCAGACAGACAGACAGACACACAGACACACACACACACAAAATCTCAAAATGGACAACAGACCTATGTAAATTCAAAACAGCAAACTTTTAGAAGATTACATTGGAGAAATGTAGATGATCTTGAGTTTGGCAATGACTTCTTAAATAAGCCAAAAGCACAATCCATTAAAAAAAAAAAGATGTGATACAATTAATTTCATTAATTTAAAAGTTTCTCCTCGGCAAAACATAGTCAAGAGAACAAAAATGCTAGCCATGTACTGGGAGAAAACTGTTGCAAAAGCATATCTAGAAAGAAACTGAAAGTGAAGAGGAACTATAGAGCCTCTTGATGAAGGTTAAAGAGGAGAGTGAAAAAGCTGGCTTAAAACTCAACATTCAAAAAACTAAAATTATGGCATCCAGTCCCATCAGTTCAGTTCAGTTCAGTTCAGTCATTCAGTCATGTCTGACTCTTTGTGACCCCAAGGACTGCAGTACTCCAGGCTTGCCTGTCCATCATGAACTCCTGGAGCTTACTCAAACTCATGTCCATTGAGTCAGTGATGCCATCCAACCACCTCTGTTGTCCGCCTCTCCTCCTGCCTTCAATATTTCCCAGCATCAGGGTCTTTTCTAATGAGTTGGCTCTTTGTATCAGGTGGCCAGAATATTGGAGTTTCAGCTTTAGCATCAGTCATTCCAGTGAATATTCAGGACTGATTTCCTTTAGGATGGACTGGTTGGATCTCCTTGCAGTCCAAGGGACTCTCAAGAGTCTTCTCCAACACCACAGTTCAAAAGCATCAATTCCATGGTGCTCAGCTTGCTTTACAGTCCAACTCTCACATCCATACATGACTGATGCTGAAGCTGAAGTTCAAATACTTTGGCCACCTGTTGAGAAGAACTGACTCACTGCGAAAGACTATTATCCTGGGAAAGATTGTGGGCAAGAGGAAATGGAGGGGGCAGAGGATGAGATAGTTAGATAACATTACCGACTCAACAGACATGAGTTTGAGCAAACTCAAGGAGATAGTGAAGGACAGGGAAGCCTGGTATGCTGCAGTTCATGGGGTTGCAGGGAGTTGGACACAACTTAGGGACTGAATAACAGCAAATTATTTTTCAAAATGAACAAAGAACCCTTAAAATTCAAAAGTAAAAATAAAAACAATTCAAGTAAAAAGTGGGCCAAATATCTGAACAGGTACCTTACCAAAGAAGATATAGTGATATCAAATAAGCATCTGAAAAGATACTCTACATTGTATATAATCAGGAAACTGCAAATTAAGATAACAATGAGATAGGACTGCATTCCTATTGCTGTTGTCATTTCTATTAGAACGGTTAAAATTTAGAACTCTGACAACACCACACGTTAGGAAGTGTGTGAAGCAACAGGAATTCTCACTCACTCCTGGCGGAAATGTAAAATGATGGAACACTTTTGTTAAAGTGCTTGGTAGTTTCTTATAAAACTAATCACACTCTGAACATATGAAACGAAAGTGGCACCTTTTGGTGTTTACCCAAAGGAGTTGAAACTTACCCCTACAGAAATCTGTACATGGATATCTATAGCTCCTTTATTCATAATTGCCAAAACTAGGAAGAAAATAAGAGTCTTTCCCTAGGTAAGTGCATAAACAAACTGTGGTACATCCAGCCAATGGAATATCATTCTTCACTCACAGCAAATGAGCTATCAAGTTATAAATTGACATGGAGTAAACTTAGATGCAAATTACTTACTGAAGGAAGCCAATCTTAAAATGCTACATACTGTTTATAATTCAAAATATATGACATTCTGGAAAAAGAAGGACATCGCTGGTGGCTCAGACGGTAAAGAATCTGCCTGCAATGGAGGAAATGCAAGTTCGATCCCTGGCTTGGGATCCCTGGAGAAGGAAATGGCAACCCACTCCAGTATTTCTGCTTGGAGAATTCCGTGGACAGAAGAGCCTGATGGGCTACAGTTCTTGGGGTTGCAAAGAGGTGGACACAATTGAGCAACTAACACACACACATGAAGAGAGTTAAAAAACATTGGTTGCCAGAGATTAGAGGGGAGAGGGAGACTATGTGAAGCACACAGGATATTTAGGGCAGAGAAAGTATTCTATACGGTACATGTAATGGTGATTACACATGTGTACGTTTGTCCAAGCCCACTGAATTAACAACACCAAGAATGAACCCTAATGTAAATTATGGACTTAGGGTGACAATGACACATCTGCGTACCTTCATCACATGAAATAATGTACCATTCTGGTGAGGGATATTGATAATAGGGGAGGCTGTGCCTGGGCAGAACAGTGTGTATGAAAAATCTTTGTAAAACCCACTCAATGTTGCTGTAGACCAAAACTCTCTAAAAGATAGAGAGTATTAAGGCAAACAATAATGACAGCATCAAATGCTATCAAGAAGGCAGGAAAAAATGAATCACTTAAATACCACTGGTAGGAATGAAAAATGTTATATCCAGTTTTGGAAAGAATATTATAGTTCCTTATTTATATACACTTCCTTATGATACCACCCAGAAATTGCACACTTAATCATTTATCTCAAAGATAAGACAACACAGAAATCTGCACATGAATATTCAGAGTGGCTTTATTCATATAGTAAAAACTTTAAACCATCAATTCCATCAATATGTGAATGGTTAAACAAAATTATATACATTCCTATCATGAAATATACTATTTAGCGATATAAAGGAATGAACTATTGATAGAACAACTTTCATAGATTTCAAGGGAATTTTGCTGAATGAAAAATAAGGCCAATACCACATGAATGATATACCAAAAAACCAATACAAATAGAGTTGACCCTTGAATAAAACAGGCTTGTTTTTCTACCCATTGGAAAATCCACATATAACTTATAGTCAGACCTCCCTACGCACCAGTTTCTCCATATCTGAGCTTCTGTATAAAGGTTCCTTATCTGTGGATTCCACTAGCTTCAGATGGTATAATACTGTTGTATTTATTACTGAAAAAAAAGTCTGTGTTATGGGTGGGGGTTCATGCAGTTCAAATCCATGTTGTTAAAGAATCAACTGTAAATCACGTAAATAATTTCATTTATGTGGCAACCTTGAAATGACAAAAGAATAAAGATAGAAAATAGCTTAATGGTTGCCAGTAGTTTGGAATGAATGGAGGGATAGGGGTGATTGTAGCTACTTATGATGGAACTGTTCTATATCTTGACTACAGTGGTAGTCACACAAATGTACATATATGATAACAGTGCATAGAACTAAATACACATACACACACACCAACACACACTCAAATGAGTACATTTAAAGCTGGTGATATGGGACTAAAGTTACCAGGTAATATCTACGTCAGTGTCCTAGTTTTGACATTGATATCATGTGTTTGTTATTCCAAAGTAAAAATTGCTAGTAGAGTGGAGGAAGAACTAGGATATTAACCAAAAGCTGTTTCAGTTCAGTTCAGTTCAGTCACTCAGTTGTGTCCGACTCTTTGCGACCCCATGAATTGCAGCATGCCAGGCCTCCCTGTCCATCACCAACTCCTGGAGTTCACTCAAATCCATGTCCATCAAATTGGTGATGCCATCCAACCATCTCACCCTCTGTTATTCTCTTCTCCTCCTGCCCGCAATCTTTCCCAGCATCAGGGTCTTTTCAAATGAGTCAGCTCTTCGCATCAGGTGGCCAAAATATTGGAGTTTCAGCTTCAACATCAGTCCTTCCAATGAACACCTAGGAATGATTTCAAAAGTACAAATGCCATTAACAAACCTTTTGTAAGTTTTGAAAGAGATTTTTGAAGAATCAAAACAAAAACATTAAAAATGATACACATAAAGAATAAAAAATAAAACTTGCATAGTTAAATGTATAAAATAATGTGTGAAACACTACAACAATGAATTTGCATTAATATAGGACTATATTTCTCAAAATGTGCAATTTGGAGTGTGATAATTGTTGGGGCTTTTGTGTATATGTGTGTGTTTTAAGACTTTTCTATGTATTGGATGGTGTTCATCATACTTGCAATCCATCATTAATATCTAGTGGGTCTACTTAGTCATTATAAAAGTTAAAAACACCTGTACACATTTTCAAATATCCTCCAGAGGTGTCCAATTTGACAATCATCAAACTAGACTGTCTCTTTCCAAAAAATTGAGTGATCAAAATTTCTTGAAGAAATAGGGAGAAAATGATTGTGTCTGTCTTTTTGACGATATTGAAAGAACAGTCAAGTGTATACATCTTACAAGGGTGCCAGGACAAATATATTTTACTGGTGAGTTTTAGCAAACTTTGGAAAAAAAGATATAATTCTATTATTATTGAAATATTACTCATCCAGGAAAACAGATGGAACTATCTTTTGACTTTTTGACTGGCTGGCAATCTGTAGAGGTAAGTATGATATTTTAAAGAGTAATGCAAATTATGAATATCAGTACAAATTTCACAAATAAAATATAGTAACTAATATTTATCATTGCATAAAATAATGAACTATAATAACCAAATGCAGTTTATCTTAGGTCAAGAATGTAGAAATGCTTCAATATTTAAAAATCAGTAAATGATTTTAAATATTAAAAACTGAATGAGGTGAAATGCATTATTGTTTTAATAGATGTCTACATGTAATTGGAGAAAGTAAAACTATCTTTAGACTTGAATGAAAAATAAAAATAGAATAAACCAAATGATTAAATTTTGTTATAAAATATTATTGTTATTAAAATCATAATATGCTATGATATAAAATAGTTTATGGTTCTTTATTATACAAAATACTCTAATATTTTAAAAATTTCTGAAATTTAAAACCTACAAGTAAATAATCTAAAATTTCCTTATTTATTTTATACTCTTAAATTATAATTAGCTTATTGTAATTAGTAAATTAGTAAAATTCACCTATCTCTATATATATTTATCCAAAATATGTGTGGCTTATACAAATGGACCCTTAAGAAATAAATATGCAGTTTATTTTATTTTATTTTTTTTCATATAATTTTATTTTATTTTTAAACTTTACATAATTGTATTAGTTTTGCCAAATATCAAAATGAATCCATCACAGGTATACATGTGCTCCCCATCCTGAACCCTCCTCCCTCCTCCCTCCCCATACCATCCCTCTGGGTCGTCCCCGTGCACCAGCCCCAAGCATCCAGTATCGTGCATTGAACCTGGACTGGTTTCTCGTTTCATACATGATATTTTACATGTTTCAATGCCATTTTCCCAAATCTTCCCACCCTCTCCCTCTCCCACAGAGTCCATAAGATTGTTCCATACATCAGTGTCTCTTTTGCTGTCTCGTACACAGGGTTATTGTTATCATCTTTCTAAATTCCATATATATGCGTTAGTATACTGTATTGGTGTTTTTCCTTCTGGCTTACTTCACTCTGTATAATAGGCTCCAGTTTCATCCACCTCATTAGAACTGATTCAAATGTATTCTTTTTAATGGCTGAGTAATACTCCATTGTGTATAGGTACCACAGCTTTCTTATCCATTCATCTGCTGATGGACATCCAGGTTGCTTCCATGTCCTGGCTATTATAAACAGTGCTGCAATGAACATGGGGTACACGTGTCTCTTTCCCTTCTGGTTTCCTCAGTGTGTATGCCCAGCAGTGGGACTGCTGGATCATAAGGCATTTCTATTTCCAGTTTTTTAAGGAATCTCATTTTAAAAACACATTGTGCAACCTTTATATTTTTCTTTATTTCCTCTTCTCTACACCTTTACTCAGTCTTGAAAGAGATGATATTGAGAGCTTTCTCCTTCCCAAGCCCATCCCTAAATACATAAATAGAATTATAAAAATATAAATTGGTTCCTAGATAGAAAGATTTACCATTATCAAACTATTTTCTCCAAATTTATCTAAATTTAGTACAACCTGAATCAAAATCAAAAAAGAACTTTGCTTAAAATTTAACAAGCTTCATGTGGAAGGATAAAAGGGAAAAACTGATGAGACTTTTTTTTTTTTTTGATAAGGATAGTTAAAACTTTTCAAACTATATTACAAGTATTGACTATTAAGTCGTGGTATGGGCCCGGGAATAGATAAACACAGCAGGGGAAATGGTTGATGAATTGTAGTAATTAATATCCTGTGCAGCAGTAAAACTTAAAAAGATACAACCATATGTATGGAAAAGGAAATCTTTCATATAAATTTAGATAGTATAAAAAGTCACACAATGTCATATTATAATTAATATCTAATTCCCTTCAAAGACCACCAGAAAAACCTGCTGAGATCAAATTGAGTTCATTGGAAACTTGCTACTGACCAGATGCATTTCCTCACATGGAGTGCTCTAGTAGCTTAAGCATTCGGGTTTTAGAAACTTCTGTTGTAGAGAATTAGGTTATAGGGTAGTTTCAGGCCAGGATTATTAAACCCAGTGCTATACAAGCTGTTCTCATTTAGAAATTAACGACCAAGGGAAGTTGATTGGTTCAGTTGGAAAACGAGACTGGATATAAAAATGTATTTTATAGTGTGTCAAGATTCTTACTGTTCTGCAGCCTATAGAGCAAGCACAGAAGATCCAGCTGTGTATAGGATAGATACATATTCTGTTCTAGAAAATTCATAATTCCATTTGGTAATCAGAAAGAAAAGCAATCCTAAATAAAAACCCAGACCAAGAGAATTTTAGTACATTTCAAACACAATTGCTGTATCAAGGAAAAAGACCTAGTCTGTGACCCATTTTCCTTGTCAATGTAATAATGTCTTGGAAACATTTTGTCATAAGTGACATTAGTTCATAGCAGAACTGACATAAAATAGGATTCTTATTTAAAACACAGAAATATATAGGTATTGTCTTTTGGGGGGTTATTTCATCACTTATTTGAGATAGAAAGTTTGTGCTTATGTAAGACTGAAATGATTCTCAACCTTCCTATACTTTTTGTTTCATTCTATTTAACCAAGCATAATGGTAGAATTATACAATTTTCTACCTGGTAGAATTAAGCCATTTTTTCTTGCATGAAGTCTGTGAATTTTCTGATAAGTAAACCTATAAAACATTACCCCACTAGAAAATTTTATGGCAAACTTTAGATCAATGAATATTACTAAGCAAACTGAAGCAGACTCAAAGTGTAACTAACAACCAATACACAGATGCCAGGGATCTTTCACCTTCGAGCTTTCCTTTTCACACTCCCTCAATCCCCCCACCCCACCCACCTCATTCTCCTTAGTAGAGCCTGCTAATGTGAGGAGTGAGTGAATCCATCAGACTGTAAGGAAAACTAAAACTAAACCTGAAGAATTTTAACAAGGCTATGACCTGATGAATTTCAAAAGGCAGTTAAGAAAAAAATTCAGGGGCAGTGTGAGCTTGAAACTAGAAACTACAGTAGAAAATGTTATACGGTCAACTCTGTCCCTTGTTTGTTAGTCTCTCAATGGGGTCCAACTCTTTTGAGACCCCAAGGACTGTAGCCCACCAGGCTCCTCTGTCCATGGGATCTTCAGACAAGAATACTGGAGGGGGTTGCCATTTCCTTCTCCAGGGACTCTGTCCCTTATGTCACTTATGTATGTTAGAACTGAGTGAAAAAGATACCAGTGCATATTCAAGGTCATGGAACCAGAAACATGAGTGAAAGTTGGAAAGTCCAGAGTGACAGATTCCTGCACTCAGCATGAATGCTCCATGGGCTACTCCTGTAGCCCACAAAATAAGGGGCCTTTGTTGCTCAGTCTCTCAGTTGTGTCTGACTCTTTGCTACCCCATGGACTACAGCACACCAGGCTTCTCTGTCCTTCACCATCTCCTTGAGCTTGCTCAAACTCATGTCCATTGAGTCAATAATGCGATCCAACCAAGTCGTTCCCCGTAGTTCCCTTCTTTTGTCTTCAATCTTTTCCAGCATCAGGGTCTTTTCCAATGAGTCAGCTCTTCACGTCAGGGGGCCAAACTATTGGAGCTCCAGCTTCAGCATCAGTCCTTCCAATGAATATTCAGGGTTGATTTCTTTTAGGATTAACTGGTTGGATATCCTTGCTGTCCAAGAATATTTTCAAGATGGAGGAGTAGAAGGATGAAGGATGTGTGCTCATCTTCTCCTGTGAGAACACCAAAATTGAAACTAGCTGCTGAACAATCATCAAGAGGAGAATGTTGGAATCCACCAAAAAAGATACCCCACGACCAAGGGCAAAGGAGAAGCCACAACAAGATGGTATGAAGGTGCAATCACATTTAAAATCAAATCTCATATCCACCATAGGTGCTCAGAGGGTGCAAACAAAACTTTGTGCACACCAGGACCCAGGGAAAGGAGCAATGACCCCCACAAGAGATTGAGCCAGACCTGCCTCTGTGTGTTTGAGAGTCTCCTATGGAGGCACGGGTCGGTAGTAACCAGCCATGGGGACAGGCACTCTGTCTGCAGCAGTTACTGGAGGTGTGGTATATGGCATAAGTCCTTTTGGAGGAGGTTGCCATTAGCCATTCTGTAGAGCCACTGGGAAGGTGACTCACAAACTTTGATGGTTAGCATTACTTTTTATTTAAACACTTTAGGATTGATAGAGCAATAATCTTTCTCCTCTGATATGTAGGATCTCTGTAACATTGCTTGTGTCATGTTTGCTGACCTGGAGTGTCCATACTGACTCAGGTGCATGCACTGTATTTCATAAAATTTGAAAGATCCATCAGAAGAAGATATTTTTGAAAATAAATTTCAAAGGTAAGTCTCTCCTAACTCAAAAATTTGTATTTTTGCTTTTCTAGTGTCTGTCACAACGCCCCCTATAAAGAATACTAGTTTCTAAAATTCCAGTAGGAGAATTAAAATTTCCAAAGAATAATCCATAAAACTAAAATTTACTCCTTGAAATTGTCTGTGCAACATCTCACGTTGCTTATGCTATATTACTTAGTATAAGGAAGCCACATTTATTGTTTTCAAAAACCAGATTGGTCTTCTCTCCACTCTGCAGTGGCAGTTAGAAGGATGCCTAAGCCTGGATCCCAGAACCAGTTACACCTTCACAAGGAATTTGGCGGAAAAGACCAAGAACACATCTTTCTTGAGTCAGGGAGGAGCAGCAAGGACTAGCTGGACAGCTTCAAGGTGGCCTCTGATGCAGGTTGCACAGCAGCACAAAGTCCATGTGAGGTCTGCCATTAACTTGGATCGGTTTCTGGATCATTTTACTGAAAAGAAACTCAGTTTACGATGCATAGGGAATATTCAAGGGGTTAAAAAAAGTGTTGGTAAACGTACATATTTGATCACAACTCATTTGTTCACAGAACCCATTCAGCCATCAGGAACTGCTTTTGGACGTAAGAGAAGTGGTTTCTCAGTGTTCCTGTAATCTGTGCTTCGACAGTTTGGCAGAGCAAATGTTTCGGCAGAGCAAAACATTTCCCAGAGAAAAACTGAATACATGGAAAAGGTTGTTCATTATGTGATAAAAATACAGAATTTGATTACTTCAGGGAAATTCAGGATTATGGGGACTTGCCTTTCACTATTATTTAATTACAGCTGGGAGCAGCAGAGTGACAGAGCATGCTCATGGCCAGCTCTGAGACAATAATGTGGAAAAGCCAATTTATATCCTAATGTTAGACCTTTATGAACACAGGAGGTAACTTTTAGAATTAGGATTTCCACAAATATAAATGGAGATTAATTTCCTTTAAAGAAGAAACCACATGATTAAAAGCTTCCAAAAAATATATTGAAGTCCAACTGAGACTTGGAGTGCTCCCCAAAATGGAGAAATTTTCTATTATAAAGGATATTGTTTTGGCTACAACTTAGAAACTTAGAATTCTCATTGTTAGTGATTTTTTAAGAGTCTGTAATCAGTTTATTTTGGGCTGTGATCCAAGGGTTATTTGATGTTTTTAAATTACTAAGCAATTGAGACAGAAAAATTAATTTTCTGTATTATCTTTCCTACACATAGAAAATATGGTTTAAGCAATTTATTTCTTTATACTCACTTATGGTTTGGGGAGTTGTTTTAAAATAAATATTTGTATTTTATGGATGCTGGGAAAAGGGTGTGTAATTTGCTTATGTGGAACAAATATATAAATATGTGAACAGGCAAGGCTAATTTTCAGTCCTTAAACGAATGTGTATTGCTCCTTCCAATTCATTTATATTTACCCTACACTCATCAATTGGGCCATAGCAAGAGGTTATATGCTTACTACCTCTTGGCAGGGGTATACAGCATAAAAGCAGGGAAGAAAGAAACAAAGGTCAGCTTTTGAGTTTTCATGCATCTAATGCTAACGTGCAGAGTGAAATGAGATCTGATGCTCCCAGAGAGGTGTGGCAGATGGGTTGGAGCTGCAGGCCGCACTGCAAGGTGCATGGTTTAGGTAAGTAATAAAGTCAGTGACTCAAAGCCAGTCCAAACTTCCATCATATTTCAGATCTTATCTGTTAATTCTGGTGAAACTCCCACCAATCACACATGAAGCATCTGTCAGAACCAGAAATCTGTTACTGCCTTTAGCACCAAAACCATTCTGCCTTAGGTAGTATCTGGAAGCTTCCACAGCTTTTCTTTACCTAATATCTGCTGTAACCAGTGTCAAGAGATGGATACCTCATTCTCTGCTTAACGGCTCAATATATATATATGTTTTAAATCAAAGTCTTCTTCTGATTCATCTGGCAGGTGAAAATATCAAATGACAATGAAGTCTGTAAATACAGTGATTCTTTTTACTCTACATGAATAATGAAGGATTTTTAAATACAGAGACATTTTTTCAAATGTTGAGGGAATGTTCCAAAATGTCAGAACAGATACAAATGATGGGTTCTCACTGAAGTCTATGCTTTCATTGCCAACACCAATAAAATATATTTCCTATTCTTTAATATAAAGAAAAAGTAGAAATAAAATATTTTCCCACAAAACATAAATCAACTGCGTTATAAAAAAAACAAACATTTTCTCCCCCCAAAAGGAAGGTACAATGTATCATCAAAATAAATCCAGTAATAAGTTCTAGTAGATCATTTTATTAGATTCCTTAGGATTTTCCACATACACAATCATGTTATCAGTGAATTTAGAGAATTTTACTTCTTTCTTTCAAATTTATATACTTATTTTCTTTACTTGTCCTACTTAACTGGCTGGGGAACTTTGGTATAAGTTTGAATAGAAGGAAGAAGAATAAAAACCTTTGCCTTGTTCCAAGTGTTAAAAGAAAAGCATTCTTTATTTTGACATCAAATATGATGTTAATGTAAAATTTCATGGATTTCTTTACAGGTTCAGTGAGTTCTTTTTCTACTGGTTTGAGAGTTTTCTTGTGAATGGATGTTGATTCATTTCAAATATTTTTGCTATATCTAAAATATGATCACACGCTTTCCCCCTTTATTCTGCTAATGCATTGATTTCCATTAACTGATTTTTGAATCTCAATCTTACATTCTTGGAATACATTCCCCTTAGTGATGAAGTAGTATATTCATATATATATATACACAAATATGTACATATTTATTTGCCAAATTGCTCTGACTACTTGCATTATGCAAGAATATTGCCCTGTAATTTATTTTTTCATTATATTTTTTGCTTTTTTTGTGTGTTGGAATAGTTCAGGCTCATAAAATATTTGAGAAATACCCTTCCTTTTTCTTGCAAAAGCAATTGTGCATGATTGCTATTATTTCTTTTTTTAAATTTAAATTTATTTATTTTAATTAGAGGCTAATTACTTTACAATATTGTATTGGTTTTGCCATACATCAACATGAATCCGACTCGGGTGTACACGTGTTCCCAATCCTGAACCCCGCTCCCACCTCCTTCCCCATACCATCCCTCTGGGTCATCCCAGTGCACCAGCTCCAAGCATCCTGTATCCTGCATCGAACCTAGACAATTACTATTATTTCTATGTTAAATATTTGATAGAATTCACCAGTGAAGCTGTTGAAGCCTTTAGATTTCTTTTCTGAAAGCTTTTAATTACGATTTTAATTTACAATTGGCTCTTGAACAATGTGCTTTAACAGTATGGGCCCATACATACTTGGAGTTTTTTCAATAAATATGAGCAACAGAACAGCATGATCTGCTGTTGGTTGAATCCTCAGATGTGGAAACTTGGATATGGAGGGCAGACTACAAAGGTATATGCAGATGTTCCATTGCCCAGGGTGTTGATGGGCACTTAACACCACCATTGTTCTAGAGTCAAACATGCTTAATGCATGTAAGGCTATTTGTGTCTTCAACTTTTTCTTGAGTCAGTTTTGACAGCTTATTTTTAAAGAATATATCCATTTCATCTTAACTGTTGAATATGTTGACATGAAGTAAATAGTAATATTTTCTTAATTTATTTTAGTTTCTTTGGAGTCTATAGTGGTGGCTGCTCTAAATAAGTGACATTGCAATGTGTGCTATCCTTTGCTTACTTACTTCTTTGATCCCTCTGGGTTGTCCCAGTGCACCAGCCCCAGCTCCTCTCCCCCCAAAAAAACAGAGGGATGGTATGGGGAGGGAGGAGGGAGGAGGGTTCAGGATGGGGAACATGTGTATACGTGTGGTGGATTCATGTTGATATACGGCAAAACCAATACAATATTGTAAAGTTAAAAAATAAATAAATAAATAAAATTCATTATGAAAATAAAAATAAAATAAAATAAACACAGTTTTATCTGTTTCCAACAAAATCAGGTATGTTTTGCTTTTAGTATAATTTTGTTCATATTCTGCTGCAGCCCCTGACATATATGCTGCCACTGCTTTGTTTATAACACTGAATTAACTCTTAGTTTTCCCTTGCTACTCTCTTGTATTTTCTGATCCTAAGACTTAGACAATTTCAATAAAGCTGAGCCAGAAAGAAATCAGAAACAGATGCTTTTAATCTCTAAATCATGTAACCTCTTCAATAATAATGCATTGTCCATGAGTTCAACTTTAGCTATGCTTTCATGATAAATTATTACTCATAAATATCCCCAATCAATCATAAAATAGAACTTTAGTGAGCATAACCCAGCAAACTGCAGACTAAGCTACAAATGCCTGAGCTCTAGATTCAAGCTAAGACTTTTACTGATACAGATTACTATAAAAACAAATTTAGATGGAATTGGATATTGACACGTTTATGATTTATAATGCAGAGGAATTTTGTCAGAGCATTATTTTAAAATAAAGCAAATCTTTAATTTTATGTATTATTATTTTTACTAATATGACTATATTCAAAAGCATACAGATGAATATAAAGGGTTGCTTTAAATGTTTTTGGTAAATTTGACTATCTATTCTTATACCCAATATCATTTTTGTTTGTTTTCTGGTAAGTACTTATGAAGCCTTGTAGAATTTTATAGAATAGGTATTGATTTAATGCATCAATGAGATATATATTTTCTCTAAGCCCATTACTAAAATTCATATATGAAAGATAGTAGCCACTTCTATTTTTTTAATTTAAATAATTTTTATTAAAATGCCAAAAATGGCACAGCTTTGGAATACTTAGGGCTAAATAGTAAATAGTGGAAATGCATTCTTGTTACCTTTCTGTGCAGGAGTCTATGATACTGTTAGCTAGTTAGAATAGGAAATAGAGTCCAGAATGGTGGTGGCTAAAAGACAAAGAAAATAGAACAAAAGAAGGTCCAAGGACCAGAGTGAGAACCTCAGGTAAAACAAACAGCCCTCCTGGCTAGCCCAATTTACATAGGGCAGGAAAAGGAGTACGTCAAGGCTGTATATTGTCACCCTGCTTATTTAACTTACATGCAGAGTACATCATGAGAAACGCTGGGCTGGAAGAAGCACAAGCTGGAATCAAGATTGCTGGGAGAAATATCAATAACATCAGATATGCAGATGACACCACCCTTATGGCAGAAAGTGAAGAGGAACTAAAAAGCCTCTTGATGAGAGTGAAAGAGGAGAGTGAAAAAGTTGGCTTAAAGCTCAACATTCAGAAAACGAAGATCATGGCATTTGGTCCCATCACTTCATGGGAAATAGATGGGGAAACAGTAGAAACAGTGTCAGACTTTATTTTTCTGGGCTCCAAAATCACTGCAGATGGTGACTGCAGCCATGAAATTAAAAGACCCTTACTCCTTGGAAGGAAAGTTATAACCAACCTAGATAGCATAGTAAAAAGCAGAGACATTACTTTGCCAACAAAGGTCCGTCTAGTCAAGGCTATGGTTTTTCCAGTAGTCATGTATGGGTGTAAGAGTTGGACTGTGAAGAAAGCTGAGCACTGAAGAATTGATGCTTTTGAATTGTGGTGTTGGAGAAGATTCTTGAGAGTCCCTTGGACTGCAAGGAGATCCAACCAGTCCATTCTAAAGGGGATCAGCCTTGGGTGTTCTTTGGAAGGAATGATGCTAAAGCTGAAACTCCAATACTTTGGCCACCTCATGCGAAGAGTTGACTCATTGGAAAAGACTCTGATGCTGGGAGCGATTGAGGGCAAGAGGAGAAGGGGAAAACAGAGGATGAGATGGCTGGATGGCATCACCGAGTCGATGGACGTGTGTTTGAGTGAACTCCGGGAGTTGGTGATGGACAGGGAGGCCTGGCGTGCTGTGATTCATGGGGTTGCAAAGAGTCGGACACAACTGAGCGACAGAACTGAACTGGCTCGGGACGGGGGTGTGAGGGCTGGGACATAAAAATAGGAGCCAAAAGTGGGCCAGAGGCTTCTCTTCTCTTCCGTCTTTTGGGTTAGCCTGCCCTCATGCCTCTAGGATGTATTTTCCTTTCCTTTCTAAATAAAACTGAGCTGTAACACGGAGCTGTAACACTGGTCCATCCACCACTTCTAATTTTTGTTGGGATGAGACAACGGAGGAAATTACAAACACCACTGACAATGCTAACTCAGTATGAGAGAATATATATGAAAGGCATTAGAAAATGTTTAATATCATCACCTTTGATCAAAAATATATCAAATAAAGTCTACCCAGATACTTAATGTTTCTATATAGCAATAAATTCTTTGGAGAACTCAGGTGTTTAGTTTTACATTTGAGCCACATCAATGATAAGCTTGTGTGGGAGTTCACAGCACTCTGTGTAGACACAGAGGGCACGTTAGATTTCTGTAAGCCATAGAAGCAGAGATTCAAGGTAAACCTATATAGGTATCACAGACCTTACGTTGCATCACATGTAAGAGAGAGAAATTAATTCTGAGTATTTCTGACAGTTTGAAAAACTGAGGGTGTGAAGTATGGTTAGATGCAAAGAGGGTCACTGAGAGTATGCTGAACTCAAGACTAACACAAATTATGGAAAAGCTTGAAACAGGTGGTTCAGGGGTTAGAGGGTGGTTCTTGGTTAGAGACTAAAAACCACCCTGGAGGGTGGTTCTTGGTTAGAGACTAAAAACACAAAGACATAAAGATGTTAGTTCTGAGTAGACTAAAGTATAGTGAGATGAGTTTAACTAAAATACAAAATACAATTTTTAGTTCACACAAAGTTTCTAAGGAACCACTCTTGAGCTTTCCCCAGTGGTTTTCAATTAGAGGGACTGACCAGGAATATTTAAGATCATCGATTCTGCTACATCTGTCTGTGGCTTGATTTCCTACTTACAAATGCTATAAGAGGGCAATAACTGAGCAACCTGGATAGAAAACAATGACAGCAAAGAGAAAACTTCCTCCCACGATCAAACCATACTTTAGGAGCTTCTCCATAGGTATGTAGATCTGGAGTAAATTATCCCCCTAATAACTAAATACTACCATTACACATACAGGGAAATGATAGAAGCTTGGGGTTTTTGAGTTACTTTTTTGCTTAGGAATTAAACTTCTCATTATATAAAAATGATCTATCTAAAACTGACTTTTAAAAAAATTAAAAGTGTGTCAAGTAATATACAACGAATATACATAAGTGAGTCCTCATTTTCAAGTTTGTGATACCATTTACGAAGCTCATCTTGTTTCTTTACTTCTAATATGTGTTTGAAACTAATTGGGTAACATTTTAAAAGATAGCCAAAAATATCATTCATTGTAGCCAACATATCATAGGATCCTTTCATTATTTGACAGTTTTGACAGTTATTATTGATCTGGGCAGCAACTGCAGCTAACCAGAAGGGGACAATGTGACAGTTTTATGTAACAAAAGGCACAGTGTCATGTCAACTGAACTAAATGTTGTACAAAGTGACAGCAGGACAAAAAATCCTTTCAGACTTAATTTTCTGCTTCAATTTTTTTTTTTCTACCATCAATACATAAGGCAGTGCAGTAGGTGACACAAATTAGCAGGATGGAGCAAAAGGTCTATCTCAGTCTCTGTGGCTACACTTGACTTCTACCACAAGAGTGGCAATTATTTTTAAGGTGAATGAACAAGAAGAGCAGCTTATAGTAATCAAACTACCCCTATAGGAGAAAATATATCCCTTATCAAGATGCTTTATATATTTCACCTAGGTGGCTTTTGGTGAAAGATGAAAGGAAACAGTCCCCATCTGCTAGGTCATGCCTACAAGACACATTCTGTCAAGTCTTAAAAGCAACAACAGCTTTGCCTGTGGGATACCTATAATTATTATGCGGAGCAGCCCAATGCCTGCTGCAGCTCATTGTTCTGCTAACATAAGACCGAATGAGAACAGTGGCTCCAGGCTGTGAGTGGATAAAGTGCAACTTTTCGATTTTGCTCTTCTAAGGCTCCTGCATTGTGTGGAGTCCATGAGTGACATCTTTGGCCTTCCTTGGGGCTCAGCAGATTGAATCAGTCATGCCGAGTTAAACAATGAGTGGGGGACATAACCTTAGTAGTGCCTGTCATTTTTTCCTCCTAATTCAATCTACATTTAATCAATGAAAGTAATTTCTTGTTTGTTTAAGTTTTATATCCAATGGATCTTGAGGATTTTGAAGTAGTACACCTTCACCTTGACCTTCTCTGCCTTTTGAACTTCAAGTACTTTGTCAAAATTGGGATCTGCAGAAATGGTAAGCTGCAACGGCATACCTTGCCGGCTATTCCATCTATGATTTCCCTGATTTGTGCTTTTAATGGAACTTGGGGAATAAAGTTATGTAAAGGATAAGCTGGAGAAAATATTTTTAAAAGGAAAAAGCAACAGGGACAACAGCAAGGATAGAATAATATGAATATCTAGAATACCAATGTAGGTATACAAACTTGAAATAATACTTGTAGGGGGAAAAGCTCATTTTCCAGGTTATCTGTTGTTCATTTTGTGCTAATGGTTTGAAGGTTCACTTTTAGGCTATCACCATTATTGGGAATAGCCAATAGTAACTTACACAAGTTCAAGGTCTTTATTGATGGGGTTAGCCAGTCTAATCAAAATATATCTTCCTTTCCACTCATCATGATTAAATAAATCTGAGAGAGCTTGACACCAAGTCTCTGACTTTTTTGTAAGTTTTCAGAAAAATGCTGATTGAAAGGTTTTGTTACCTATCAACTGTCAAACTGGAAAGCAAACCAGAAGATAACATTTTAAGGAAATGGATACACAGCTAATAAAATGTCACAATTAAGATCAGTTATCCATAATATTCAAAACAGAGAAAAGTTTTTAAAATTTTTATCAAGATTATTGCTGAAATGTCAAATAGAAAAAAAAACCTACATAAAAATATTTGAGAATGTCAACTGGATGGGATAATATTATGGTGGAATGAAGAATTGGTTTGAAGTAGATCTGGAAAACTTTGGGATTTACTACTTCTTGAAAGAAAAGCTATAAATAAGAAAAATAAAGCCAATGATAAAAATGTGGGTGCGGTACATTTTTGTAAAAAGAAAAATAAACTAAGTTTTTATTAGCCTTGGGAAAATCTGGAATATTGGAAACTTGGGTTTAAATTTTAAAATTAATTTCAACATGTAATTTCTCGGTGCTACTCTGTGAGTCCAAAGAGAAATAACAAAAAGGACTTTGATAATAGTTGAATTTTTTAAAAGCCACATAAAAATTGACTAAACATTTCATCCGTATGGTACCTAAAGAGTTTGAAAGAATGAACTTATTTAAAAGGTAAGATTTGTTTGGCTTTTCTTCTTTGACTCTTTCATTTGGCATTCACTGAGTTCCTACAGTATATTAAGGACTGTGATAAGTGATAAGACAGCATGCCTGGACTTAAAGAGCTCACCATCTATTTGAACTATGTGGAATGTGCTCCATCATCTAAAGGAATGACATTTCACTATTATAAAATGCTTCAAAGTTGTTGACTAAATTGTGCTTAGCTTAGTGTCAAAGACTGAACCAAGTCTTTCCAGCATCCAGGCTCACAGGGTACAGGGAGAACTCTATGTAAAAACAACTACCTTCTGAAAGCCAACCTCTTTTGCTGCATCCCAGGGCTTCCCCACCTGACCAAAGAGGCCTGTAAGACTAAAGGGATGTATAACAAGAGAAAAGATGTATGTAAGAACCAAAATAAGGAAACTAACTAAAAGTTTAGGGCTATGTATGAAGCCCAAAAGAAGAGCTGCAGTGGGATAACCCAGAATTATACTAAAACAAGGCAGGTGTACCTAACTAAGGAAATGGGTATTCTGAAACAGAGGGATAGGGGCTTGCAAGGCAAGGTGACAGTGTATGGGATAGGATCTGAACGCAATTATTCAGGATATGCACTACTCAAAATATGCTTTTAAGTGCCAGCCAAGGAAAAGTAATTATGCAGATCCATCTAAACTGTTCTCTGATTTAACACTTGCCTCTTTGGTTCCTAAGTACCTGTTTCCTTCTCAAGGAGATTCCTCACTTCTCCCCAAAAGTCTGAGCTCTTGGTTGTGAACTCTGTTACGGATGTAACTCTAAGTTTAAGAAATTAATGTTTCCTCCCATTTCTCAGAATTGATAATAAACTGACAAGATTTTGATTTTTGTCTCAACTCAGCTTTCTTATAACAGACTAGACTGTGGTAAGTCTATTGAAATTTTCAAGCTATTTGTTACTTTTCAGCCAATTAGATATGTGTGCTGCTACTGCTGCTAAGTCACCTCAGTCGTGTCCGACTCTGTGTGACCCCATAGATGGCAGCCCACCAGGCTGCCCCGTCCCTGGGATTCTCCAGGGAAGAACACTGGGTTGCCATTTCCTTCTCCAATGCTTGAAAGTGAAAAGTGAAAGTAAAGTTGCTCAGTCGTGTCCGACTCTTAGCGGCCCCATGGACTGCAGCCTACCAGGCTCCTCCGTCCATGGGATTTTCCAGGCAAGAGTACTGGAGTGGGGTGCAATTGCTAGACTTTTCTTTGTAGGTGTGTTTGTGCATGTGGATGTCTGTGTATGTATATGTCTCCTTTATTCAATATCAATGTTAACTGCATACAAATGAGTGAACTATTAGTAATAGAACAAAACCTTTTCACATTGATCTTTAATCATAATTGAATTAGTCAAAACTAAGTTTCAGTGTCTAAAGTATAAGGGTATATCACTTTGAAAAAGTATATTATTTTTACATTCAAGACAATTATCTTTTAGAAATTACTATTATCCAGAACTACAAAATAATAATAAAAAAACTGAGTAATTGATTCTGATTACATTTGATTTTGTGCTCTTTATTTATTTACTTATTTTAATGATCTGAGAAGAACAGTTGATTTTGATAGGTTGAGCTCTCCTGGAGGCAGAGATGCAGGATTCGACAACACACATTATCAATCAGTTCACTCAGATCATCAACAAGTTGGAGATTTAAGTCTCTCAGCAGGATACATTGCTGAGTTCTCCAAGTGGATCTAATTGTAAAGTGAACCCCTCCTGTGACCTTGGTTACCTGAACTAATCAGTCTTGCCATTTTCACCTACCCAAAGCACTTCAGTGTGGAAATAAGAATGGCTTTATGAAATAGAGTGGGTTATTGACCCCAGGTGTGTGGCTTTTCTCTTATTTTTTCAGCCGGATTATTGGCTGGCTCTAGTTTCTCCCATATTTCAACTAGCAACAGGGAGTTTCAAGACTAATCAGAAGCTACTCCATGTGTGGAGAATCAAAATCTGAGGACTATATTCATTGGTTTAAAAAAATAGATTAAAGAGCTGTCAGATAAAAGTAAACATTTATCTAAAAATTTTTGTCTAAAAATTTAACTAAATTTTATCTAAAATTATCTAAATTTTATCTAAAATTTTAGATAAATGGTAAAACTAATTTTTACCATTCGTAACAGACTGAGTTTCTAGGTAATTGTTCTCAGACAGTACATGCTTATTTGAAGCATCTTCTTGCTATTTATTTATTTACTTATTTATCCAGTACATTATTATTAACCATCTGCTAGGTGCCAACCACTTGCTGACAGAAATGTAGTGATACACAGGGACAATTCCTGCCCTTAATAGAATAGTCAGGAGATTGTCAGTGTTCCCCTCTAAATACCACAGATGCTTTTCTCTTTTAGAACATAAAATATTGGCCTTTTACAATGTAAATTTTACAACAGAACAGCTGACAAGAACTGGAAAATAGCTCTAAATCCTAAGACTTATTAGTATTTGTGTGTGCATTATAGCAGACCTCTGTATCATATGTATATATATATATATCTCAATATCAAATACATAGAAATACAGATGAGAAAAATTTTATATAGTATGTATGTACATATATATGTGTATGCATATGTATAATTTGTGTTTACATTGCTGCCTGGTACCATATATATACTTTATATCTCTCTCTAAATATGCACACACATACAAAGAGGGATGAACATTCTTCTTTGCAGATATTTTTTCCATAATTTTATTATTAGACTTTTAGAATCATTTCAGTTCAGTCACTCAGTCATGTCTGACTCTTTGTGACTCCGTGGACTGTAGCACACAAGACTTCCCTGTCCATCACCAACTCCCAAGTCTTACTCAAACTTACATGCATCAAGTCAGTGATACCATCCAACCATCTCATCCTGTGTTGTCCCCTTCTCTTCCTGCCTTCAATCTTTGCCAGCATCAAGGTCTTTTTCAAAGAGTCAGTTCTTTGCAGCAGGTGGTCAAAGGATTGGAGTTTCAGCTTCAGTATCAGTCCTTCCAATGAATATTATGGATTGATTTCCTTTAGGATTAACTAGTTTTATCTCCTTGCATTCCAAGAGACGCTCAAGAATTTTCTCCAGTACCACAATTCAAAAGCATTGATTCTGTGGTGCTCAGCTTTCTTTTGGTCCAACTCTCATAATCATACTTGACTGCTGGAAAAGCCATAGCTTTTACTAGAAGGACCTTTGTCGGTAATGTCTCAGCTTTTTAATATGCTGTCTAGGTTTGTCACAGCTTTTCTTCCAAGGAGCAAGCATCTTTTAATTTCATGGCTGCAGTCACCATCTGCAGTGATTGGTGGGCTTTCGAGCCCCACTTCCCAAAAAAAGAACTGTTTCCATTGTGTCCCCATTTATTTGCCATGAAGTGATGGGACCAGATGCCATGATCTTCGTTTTTTGAATGTTGAGTTTCAAGCCCACTTTTTCACTCTCCTCTTTCACTTTCATCAAGAGGCTCTTTAGTTCCTCTTCACTTCCTGCCATAAGGGCAGTGTCCTCTGAATATCTGAGGTTACTGATATTTCTCCTGACAAGTCTTGATTCCAGCTTGTACTTTAGCCAGCCCGACATTTCTCTTAATGTACTCTACATATAAGTTAAATAAGCAAGGTGACAATATACAGCCTTGATGTACTCCTTTCCCAATTTGGAACTAGTCTGTTGTTCCATGTCCAGTTCTAACTGTTGCTTCTTGACCTGCATATGGGTTTTTCAGGAGGCAGGTCAGGTGGTCTGGTATTCCCGTCTCTTTAAGAATTTTCCAGTTTATTGTGATCCACATAGTCAAAGAGATTGGCGTAGTCAATAAAGCAGAAGTAGATGTTTTCTCTGGAACTTTTTTCCATCATCCAACAGATGTTGGCAATTTGATCTCTGGTTCCTGTCTTTTCTAAATCCAGCTTGAATATCTGAAAGTTCTTAGTTCATGTACTGTTGAAGCCTCACTTGGAGAATTTTGAGCATTACTTTGCCAGCATATGAGATGAGTGCAATTGTGTGGTAGTTTGAATATTTTTTGGCATTGCCTTTCTTTGAGATTGGAATGAAAACTGATCTTTTCGAGTCCTCTGGAAACTGCTGAGTTTTCCAAATTTGCTGGCATATTACATAGAGCACTTTAACAGCATCATCATTTAGAACTTGAACTAGTTCATCTGGAATTCCATCACCTCCACTACCTTTGTTGATAGTGGTGCTTCATAAGGCCCGCCTGACTTTGGACTCCAGTATGTCTGGCTCTAGGCAAGTGATTATGCCATCATGATTGTCTGGGTCATGCAGATCTTTTTTGTATAGTTCCTCTGTGTATTCTTGCCCACCTTTTCTTAATATCTTCTGCTTCTGTTAGGTCCGTACCATTTCTGTCCTTTATTGTGCTCATCTTTGCATGAAATGTTCCCTTGGTGTCTCTAATTTCCTTGAAGAGATCTCTAGTCTTTCCCATTCTATTATTTTCCTCTGTTTTTTTTCACATTGATCATACAGGAAGACTTTTTTATCTCTCCTTGCTATTATTTGGAACTCTGCATCAGATGGGTATATCTTACTTTTTATCCTTTGTTTTTAGCATCTCTTCTTTTCTCAGCTATTAGCAAGGCCTCCTCAGATAACCACTTTGCCTTTTTGCATTTCTTTTTCTTGAGGACACTTTTAGAATAAGTGTTTTCAAGTGATTTCAAGTGTCTTGAAATCAAATATCTGTACCCCAATTATCCATATTTTTTATTGCCATATTACTCCCCAATTTATACTATTACCAGCAGTGTGTCTCCATACCTTAATAAACAATGGGTATGATTAAGCTACTAACCACTTGACAAATACATAATAAAAATGTAATCACATTAACTCCTAAATGTCAACATAGAGCATATTTCATATCATTAGTGATAACTTGGTAATTCTTTAATCTCTATTTTCTTCTAATGTTGTGTGTGTTTAGTAAAATCTGTAAGGCAAAGGAGAAAGGGAAAAGTTTACCTAACTGAATACAGAGTTCCAGAGAATAACAAGGAGAGATAAGAAAGCATTCTTAAGTGAACAATGCAAATAAATAGAGCAAAATAATAGAATGGGAAAGACTAGAAATCTCTTCAAGAAAGTTGGAGATACCAAGGGAACATTTAATGCAAAGATAGGTACAATAAAGGACAGAAATACCAAGGACCTGACAGCAGCAGAAGACATTAAGAAGAGGTGGCAAGAATACACAGAAGGATTATACAGACAAAGTCTTAATGACCCAGTTCACCACTGTGGGGTGATCACTCACCTAGAGCCAGACATCCTGAAGGGTAAAGTCAAGTGGGCCTTAGGAAACATTACTATGAACAAATCTAGTGGGTGTGATGGAATTCTAGCTGAGCTATTTCAAATCCTAAAAGATGATGCTATGAAAGTGCTGCACTCAATATGCCAGCAAATTTGGAAAACTCAGCAATGGCCACAGGAATAGAAAGGGTCAGATTTCATTCCAATCCCAAAGAAGGGCAATGCCAAAGAATGTTTAAACTACCAGTTGTGCTCATTTCACATGCTAGCAAGAAAAGTTTCAAAATCCTTCAAGTTGGATTTCAGCAGTATATTAACTGAGAACTTCCAGGTGTACAAGCTGGATTAAAGGCAGAAGAACAAGAGATCAAATTGCCGACATCCTTTAGGTCATAGAAAAAGCAAGAGAATTCCAGAAAAACATTTACTTCTACTTCATTGGCTACACTAAAGGCTTTGACTATGTGAATCACAACAAACTGTGGAAAATTCTTAAAGAGATGGGAATACCAGATCACCTTATCTGCCTCCTGAAAAACCTGTATGCATGTCAAGAAGCAACAACTAGGATCAGACATGAAACAAAGAACTGGTTTAAAATTTTGAGCTCATTCAAAACTAGTTTAAAATTGGAGTAAATCAGAACTGTATATAATCACACCCTGTTTATTTAACTTATATTCAGAGTACCTAATGCAAATTGCCAGGCTGGATGAATTACAAACTGGAATCAAGATTGCTGGGAGATATATCAACAACTTCAGATATGCAGGTGATATCACTCTAATGGCAGAAATCAAAGAGGAACTAAAGAGCCTGTTGATGAATGTGAAAGAGGCGAGTGAAAAAGCTGGCTTAAAACTGAACATTCAAAAAACCAAGATCATGGCATCTGGTCCCCAAAATTCATGGCAAATAGATGGGGGAAAAGTGAAAGGAGGGGCAGATTTTATTTTCTTGGGCTCCAAAATCACTGAAGACAGTGTCTGCAGCATGAAATAAAAGATGGTTACTAAACTATAGCTACATACATCACCCAAGGATAGCTGGATAAATGTTCAAAATTATGAAAAATTAAGAATATTTGATAACTAGTGCCACTGTAATTTTTACAGACATATATATATATATATATTTTTACAGACAGGAATTTCCTGTGAAATTCAGCTGTTTGCTACTAAAATGGAAAATATTTTTCTTTCAGAAACTTCCATCCAAAACTTTATCAGGTCAATTTCTTAAATAAGTAGTAATCAGGAGAGTTTTTTAGTGAGTTCTAAAAAGTGTGATTTATTTCACAGTGTTGCTTTTGAATAGCATGTGTCTATTGCTTTTTTGTAATTAAATATTTAATGCTTCTTAGACTATGAAATCTCATAACAAAATTAAACCTTGAACAGGCCATAATGGGCTTCTTAATTAGAGATATATAAATATTCTCAAATGATCTACTTGAAGATGGTAGAAAAATTTATGTTTAATTTATCATTTCCTTTCATTTCTTCTTTCACTTCCCTCAATTACTGTCCATACTATAGCTCTATTGCTCTTTCTAACAGGTAAATCTCTCTATCATTTTCTGTTGACAAGCTTGCATATTTCCCCATTGAGCCTAGACTCCTTATCAAGGTGTGCAAGGCTCCTCAAGATCTCCTTGTTCTCTTCTTTACTCTCCCCCTCTAGAGCTAAACTCTAGCCACAGTGAACTACTCACACTTTCTCAAAACTATTTTTCTAGGATTTCTACAATTGACAGATACTTTCTGGAATAACTTTATCTTCTTCTTGATATAACTCCTATTTGTCACCCCAGTTAAAAAGCTTCCACTAACCCATCCTTTGGCTTAGTGGATTTGGCAGTGAACAAGACAATGCCTCTGCTCTTGTAATTCTTATAATCTGGAATAAATTCATGAGTATGTCCATAATATGATGTGCATCCCCATAATAATCTAATTGCCTCTTTTCTTTAGCCCTCGCCTGGTTAATAGTAAGCTTCTGCAATATAGGGTCTGTGTCTCACTTGTCATTTTTTTTTCCTACAGCTTTCATCTCAGTAGTTAGCACATAAGGAAACCCATGAACTATTTGCAGAGTGAATCAATGAATCTCTCCATATTTCCCCAACACCTGCCCAAGAAAATAAGTCTCACACAAAATTAATAAGAAACACAGTGATAAGTCTAGTGATAAGAAGTATAGAACATTTTTTGCAGGATCTAATCTTATCAATGTGCAGCATTATTCTCCTAAACCTATTGTACCTCAAATTTGTCTGGGTGAATATTAAAAAGGGTAGTAGAAAAAATTAATGATATAACTTAAAATGATTAGGTGTTAATATATGTGATTCACTTAATTGTTGCAAGAACCTTATGATATAGGACAGTGATCTCCTTTTTTATATAGATGGAAAAACTGAAGCCAATAGAAGTTCAGTAACTTGCCTAATTATATGTTTAGTAAGTGTTGGAGCTGGCTGACAGAGAAGGCAATGGCACCCTACTCCAGTACTCTTGCTTGGAAAATCCCATGGGCAGAGGAGCCTGGTGGGCTGCAGTCTATGGGGTTGCTAGGAGTCAGACACGACTGAGCGACTTCACTTTCACTTTTCACTTTATGCACTGGAGAAGGAAATGGCAACCCACTCCAGTGTTCTTGCCTGGAGAATCCCAGGGATGGGGGAGCCTCGTGGGCTGCCGTCTCATGGGTCGCACAGAGTCGGACACGACTGAAGTGACTTAGCAGCAGCAGCAGCAGGAGCTGGCCGACAAACCTGAGGAGGAGACATTGTAGACGTGATAATTTGCTTAATCAATATTATAGGTGGAGTTCCTCCAGTGAGTGACGAAATACTCTGCCAATTACTAGCCTAACTTCTTATCTCAGTTTCTTCATGGGTATGGCATGGAGATGCACATAAATAGGCATTGCAATCAAGTATACAACCATTTGAAAACATTCACAGTTCTGCACAAATAGTAACCATCTTCTATGTATTGCAATGTTATTGTGCAATATTAAGCATATGGATAATACTCTTTGCTACAGAGCATAAGTTATTTTCCTCCTGCTGCTGCTGCTGCTGCTGCTAAGTCGCTTCAGTTGTGTCCGACTCTGTGAGACCCCATAGATGGCAGCCCACCAGGCTCCCCTGTCCCTGGGATTCTTCAGGCTAGCATGAGTCATTTCAATGCTATCATTTAAAATATATACACAACTCTCATTAGCAAATTTTTTTTAAGCCATTTCTTTCCCCAGAGGATCTCCCCAACCCATGGATCAAACCCAGGTCTCCTGTATTGTAGGAGGATTCTTTACCCTCTGAGCTACCTGCTCCTGCTGCTGCTGCTATGTCGCTTCAGTTGTGTCTGACTCTGTGTGACCCCATAGACGCCAGCCCACCAGGCTCCCCTGTCCATGGGATTCTCCAGGCAAGAACACTGGAGTGGGTTGCCATTTCCTTCTCCAATGCATGAAAGTGAAAAGTGAAAGTGAAGTCGCTCAGTTGTGTCTGACTCTTGGCAACCTCATGGACTGCAGCCCACCAGGCTCCTCCGTCCATGGGATTTTCTAGGCAAAAGTACTGGAGCGGGGTGCCATTGCCTGGGAAGCCCTAAATAAACAGAAAAGAAGAAAACTTTATTTATTCACTGTTTACTGTTTCAACATCGTTTTCCACCAGTCTCTCACAGAGGCTTGCTCATGTGCAGGTGTGTGCTAAGTCACTTCAGTCTCAATTGTCTCTGTGCAACCCTATGGACTGTAGCCCTCCAGGCTCCTCTGGACTTCTCTGGTTAAGAATACTGGAGTGGGTTGCCATGCCCTCCTCCAGGAGATCTTCCTGACCCAGGGATGGAACCCACGTCTCTTACAACTGCCGTATTGGCAGGCATATTCTTTACCACCAGTGCTACCTAGGAAGCCCAGCTTGCAATTAGTTGCAAAGTAATTGCAATTAAATGCTTCTTGAAATGGAAAAATCAAGTACACATACTTGTTCAAGATAAAAATTCATCTAAGTCTATTACCAACCTACCTTAATAATTTATATAAATCTTAGAATGAAGGGAAGGAAATTGCTATTATTTCTAAGTGACCATTATTTGAATGTTTCTGTGTCAATACCAGTAAACTGGCAATGGATTATGAAACAAATTGCATCAAAACACACCAAGAAATATATCGAATGTAACTTGACTAAAAGACACATCCTCCATTTCTGATTTTGGGAGTAGGCTAGTTGGTGCTGTGATCTATGATACTTCTGGGGGAAATCAGGTTTCTGCCCAGGGGATTATCTATTTTTATGAAAACCAAGGAATGATCTTTCCCCAAAAATATAGTAACTTTGGAATTTTCACACTTTGTCAGAAAATAGAACATGTATATCTTGAAAACTCAGAGTGGAGAAAAGTTATTTCCGATTTAATAAGGAACTCAGAATTTTGCAGACTTTATTGGAGGCAAACAATCAGCTCAGTTCAGTTGCTCAGTCATGTCAGACTCTCTGCGATGCCATGGACTGCAGCATGCCAGACTTCCCTATCCAGCACCAACTCCCAGAGCTTGCTCAAACTCATGTCCGTTGAGTTGGTGATGCCATCCAATCATCTCATTCTCTGTCACCCCCTTCTCCTCCTGCCTTCAATCTTTCCCAGCATCAGGGTCTTTTCCAATGAGTCAGTTCTTCAGATCAGGTGGCCAAAGTATTGGAGTTTCAGCTTCATCATCAGTCATTCCAATGAATATTCAGGACTGATTTCCTTTAGGATTGACTAGTTTTATCTCCTTGCAGTCCAAGGGATTCTTAAAAGTCTTCTCCAACACCACAGTTCAAAAGCCCCAATTCTGTGGCGCTCAGCTCTCTTTATGGTCCAACTCTCATATCCATACATGGCTACTGGAAAAACCATAGCCTTGACTAGATGGGCCTTTGTTGGCAAAGTAATATCTCTGCTTTTTAACATGCTATCTAGGTTGGTTATAGCTTTTCTTTCAAGGAGCAAGCGTCTTTTAATTTCATGGCTGCAGTCACCACCTGCAGTGATTTTGGAGCTTAAGAAAATAAAGTCTCTCACTGTTTCCATTGTTTCCCCATCTACTGCCATGAAGTGATGGGACTAGATACCATGATCTTTGCTTTTTGAATGCTGAGTTTTAAGCCAGCTTTTTCACTCTTCTCTTTCAGTCTCATCAAAAGGCTCTTTAATTCCTCTTCAGTTTCTGTGATAAAGGTGGTTTCATCTGCGTATCTGAGGTTATTGATATTTCTCCTGGCAATCTTGATTTTAGCTTGTGATTCATCCAGCCCAGCATTTCTCATGATGTACTCTGCATATAAGTTAAATAAGGTGGGTGACAATATACAGCCTACAGCCTTGATGTACTCCTTTCCCAATTTGGAATAAGTCAGTTGTTCTATGTCCGGTTCTAACTGTTGCTTCTTGACCTGAATACAGATTTCTCAGGAGGCAGCTAAGGTAGTCTGGTGTTCCTATCTCTTGAAGCATTTTCCACTGTTTGTTGTGATCTACACAGTCAAAGATTTTGGTGTAATCAATAAAGCAGAAGTAGATGTTTTTTTCTGGCATTCTCTTGCTTTTTCTATGATCCAATGGATGTTGGCAATTTTATCTCTGGCAAACAATATGTTTTAAAATAATAGCTATACATAAAGGAAACTATTTTTATAATAGACACTTAGTGTGAAGTACCTAATTTTAGGAAGCTTACTAGTCAAATGCAAACTGGCATGGGATAAGATCAACTTTATACAAATAAATCAGAGTCTTCAGATTTGTTATGTTCTTGTTTCCTGCTTTTATGTGCTGGAACTCCTGCCTTCTCAAAATTTCTCTTAAATGGATTTTTAAATCAATATCCTGAGTTGTGTTTGGATTTCTCATTGTAAGTCATAATCTATAGCTAAACTTTTCTTCTAAAGTCAAGAAACTTTCCCCAAAGTGCTATAGACACATGTATGCGTCAGAAAACCCCAACTCCATCACTGTTAATCTCTTATGTACTGAGAGCAGAGGTAATGAACTATGCAGGAAAGATACAGGCATTAAAGGTGGAGAGAAGGAGAAATTAGATAGTAAAAAGTAGGACCTGAAAATTAACTGTGTGACAAGAATGTTGAACGTAGTAGAATGGCTGAGGAGTAGGTTCAAATGTATGAAAAAGAGAGCTGAATGCAGCAGATAAAGATTTTAATTTTTACTGTTGAGAGAAGTATAACTGTAAAATGACTGAGTGAGAGAAGATGCAGCTTAAACAGCAGGAACACTGTGCTGATGTTTACTGTTAGCACATAAACAAAACAATCAAAATTATGCATAGATACAGCACTGTGGAAACACCACGTCCCTATACAGAATGGAGAGAAAAATTTTGGCATTAATTTTGAGTTCTGTTTCTGCCATATTGAAATGGTGATATAACCACAAAGTTTAAGTTGTTTGTAAATCCAGAAAATGCTTAAATTGGAAGAATAAGATAGGAGAGTATTAAACAGAGAGAACTCATAAGTGATGATATGAATAAGGTAAATGTGATTTCAAGATATTAGTAATGATTTTGACAACTCATTCAAGTGACAGAAAAGGAGCTAGTGAAATATAACTGGGGGCTTCTGGTAAATCAGTGAGAGTGCAGATCTCCTAAGGTTTCATGACATTTTAAATACATAGAAATAATAAACAGACTATAACAATGAAATTGAATACATTGCTAAATTCAAGAGCAAAATATGGAACACAATAGGAATCAGAAGTAAAAGACCAAAATTCAAGTTGGTGTAAAACTGAAGTGAAAGTGAAAGTGAAGTCGCTCAGTCGTGTCCGACTCTTCACGACCCCATGGACTGCAGCCTACCAGGCTCCTCCGTTCATGGGATTTTCTAGGTAAGAGTACTAAGGTGGGGTGCCATTGCCTTCTCCATGATGTAAAACTGAAACTGAAGGCAAATAATTTATAGTGCCCTGGACAAACTGTTGTTCAGCTTGTTGTTCATGTCTAACTCTGCAACATCATGGACTGCAGCACAAGCTCCCCTTTCCTACACTATCCCCCAGACTTTGCTGAAATTCATATCCATTGAGTAAATGATGCCAGCCAACCATCTCATCCTCTGTTGCCCTCTTCTCCTCCTGCCTTCAATCTTTCCCACCATCAGGGTCTTTTCCAAAGAGTCAACTCTTCTCATCAGATGTCCAAAGTATTGGAGATTCAGCTTCAGCATCAGTCCTTCCAGTGAATATTTAGGGTTGATTTCCTTTAGGATTGACTGATTTGTTCTTCTTGCCATCTAAGAGACTCTCAAGAGCCTTCTCCAACAGTGTATTTCAAAAGCATCAATTCTTTAGCACTCAGCCTTCTTTATGGTACAACTCTCACATCCATATATGACTACTGGAAAAAACCCACAACTTTGACTATATGGACCTTTGTAGGCAAAGTAATGCCTTTGCTTTTTAATACGTTGTCTATGTTTGTCATAGCTTTACTTCCAAGGAACAGGTGCCTTTTAATTTCATGGCTGCAGTCACCATCCTCAGTGATTTTGGAGCCCAAGAATATAAAATCTGTCACTGCTTCCACTTTTTCCCCTTCTACTTGCCATGAAGTGATGGGACCAGACGCCATGATCTTAGGTTTTTGAATATTAAGTTTCAGCACTAGAATTATGTATCAGGTTTAACAGTCATAAGGAGTTGGAAATTTGAAGGCCATGTAAAAATTGAGATAAGAGTAATGTCTTTGAGAGACAAGGAGCTGGACTTTGCTATGTGCATAGTGCTACAAGCTAGAAAGATTGTTCAACCAAAAGCAAGAGCTAGAATATCCCTAATGATCAGTTTAAGGAAGCTCTTTGGTGTCCACTTGGAGCAGTGGATGAAAATCAGAAATCAAATCTTGCATCTTCCAGTAGTATAGTATAGTCTTCAAATTCATACTAATAGTGGAGCAAAAGACCTAATTATTAGCTTGCCATAAAAATATTCATGAACTAGAAACATCTTCTAGTTCATGAACTAGAAACATCTTCTGGGAGCCCCAGAAAAAGAGAAAAAATCTCATGACAGAAAATTGTTGATAAAAAAGTGAAACGAAGTTTTAAAGCAAATCAAGAAACCTTCCGTTTTGATTAGTAACAGAGAGTGCTATTAAAAATGAAGGACTTACTAAAGTGATAGGATTCAATTACCCATAAACAGAGTCCTTCAAGGAAATAGCCTTTGATGAAAAAAGTGAAAAAAAAAATGTTCAAAAGATATGAATGGCAATGCGAAACAAATAATAAAAAGCAACAAACATGATAAGGTATATTCAAAAATTAGATAGTAGAACTACTTGAAAGATTTTTTTTAAAAGCATGAGAAAATATCCAAACAGTGAAAAAGAATAACAGACTGTAAAGAATAAACAGAATGGGGACTTCCCTGGTTGTCCAGTGGTTAAAAATCCGCCTTCCAAAGCAGGGAGCACGGGTTTGATTCCTGGTCAGGGAATTAAAATCCCACAGGCTGCCAGACAACTCAGCCCACACACTGCAGCTACTGAGCCCACATCTTCTAGGAGGAGAGAAGCCCACACACCACAACTAAGATTCAACAGAGCCAAAAGTAAATAAATATATAAAAGAAGATCAATTTGAAAGTACAAACACAGAGAAATTCAGAAAAGACAAAGATGAACAAGCCTAAAAAAATCAACAGCTCAAAGATCCAGTCAAAAATAGTGAATTAGTGAATTGCAAAATATTCTTAGCATCATCTACATATAAAGAGCATGAATTCAAAACAAAGAGAAAAAGAACAGAGAAAAATCGATATTAAAAGTGGTTATAGAGAAGATTTTTTGAAGAGGCATACTATGTCCAAAATGGCAAAATAAAACACACTTAGAAACATAGCACAGTGAGACTATAAAAAATTAAAGACAAAAAATATTAAAGTCAAAAAATAAAGTGTGATATTCAGTGTTAAGGCATTCTAAAATATTGATAGGATTTAAATAAAAACAGAAAAGAAAAAAAAAAAAAAACTGGGAAGTAAGAAGAGAAGTCAGTCTGAGATATGGGCCAAAATGTAGAAATGTATCAGTATCCTTGAAGCCTTCCTAGGTGGCACAGTGGTAAAGAATCCTCCTGCTAACTCAGGATATGAAAGAGAAACAGGTTAGATCCCTGGGTAGAGAAAAACCCCAGGAGAAGGAAATGTCAACCCACTCCAGTATTCTTGCCTAGAAAGTGTTATGGACAGAGGAGCCTGGTGGACCACAGTCCATGATGTCACAAGAGTTGAACATATACACAGACACCCAATATTCTTGAAAGAAACAGGGGAAATGGGATCAGGAAGGGACCATTCCCTTGGAGGTTTTTGGATACAGTACTGTAGTATGAGAAAATTTACGATATTTGTCAGAATACTCATAACTAGAGTAACATCACCAATCCACCAGTTCAGTGTTGTTTTCTAAGGAAGACGGTGTTCATGAGCTTCATTCAAATGTGGCACTTAATGATAGAATATGAGAAGAACCAGTAAGAAAGTCTCTAGAAAGTGCAAGTGATTGGTTATTTTGTAAATATAATAACTAGTTATTTCTTGTATGTCACCACACACCCTTACTTCACTTTACAAAAAAATGCATTGTTTAAATTGATGACTTGGAACTTCCATAAGACAAGAAAGCCAACTTATTATGGTAAATGCCTGTAATTAGTCCACAAAGACAACATTTTCCATCTAAAACGGGACTGAATACAGAAGCCCAGATATTTTCCTGAGGCAAAATTCCACATTTTCACAATGAACTTTATTTTTTTTTCTTTTTTTAAATTTTATTTTATTTTTAAACTTTACATAATTGTATTAGTTTTGCCAAATATCAAAATGAATCCGCCACAGGCATACATGTGTTCCCCATCCTGAACCTTCCTCCCTCCTCCCTCCCCACACTATCCCTCTGGGTCGTCCAGGTGCACCAGCCCCAAGCATCCACTATCGCGCATCGAACCTGGACTGGCAACTCGTTTCTTACATGATATTCTACATGTTTCAATGTCACTCTCCCAAATCTTCCCACCCTCTCGCTCTCCTACAGAGTCCATAAGACTGTTCTATACATCAGTGTCTCTTTTGCTGTCTTGTACACCAGGTTATTGTTACCATCTTTCTAAATTCCATATATATGCGTTAGTATACTGTATTTATGTTTTTCCTTCTGGCTTACTTCACTCTGTATAATAGGCTCCAGTTTCATCCACCTCATTAGAACTGATTCAAATGTATTCTTTTTAATGGCTGAGTAAAACTCCATTGTGTATATGTACCATAGCTTTCTTATCCATTCATCTGCTGATGGACATCTAGGTTGCTTCCATGTCCTGGCTATTATAAACAGTGCTGCGATGAACATTGGGGTACACGTGTCTCTTTCCCTTCTGGTTTCCTCAGTGTGTATGCCCAGCAGTGGGATTGCTGGATCATAAGGCAGTTCTATTTCCAGTTTTTTAAGGAATCTCCACACTGTTCTCCATAGTGGCTGTACTAGTGTGCATTCCCACCAACAGTGTAAGAGGGTTCCCTTTTCTCCACACCCTCTCCAGCATTTATTATTTGTAGACTTTTGGATCGCAGCCATTCTGACTGGTGTGAAATGGTACCTCATAGTGGTTTTGATTTGCATTTCTCTGATAATGAGTGATGTTGAGCATCTTTTCATGTGTTTGTTAGCCATCTGTATGTCTTCTTTGGAGAAAT
>NW_011494950.1:4132633-4133553 GCF_000754665.1 Bison bison bison | reverse complement strand
TCTTTGGAGAAATGTCTATTTAGTTCTTTGGCCCATTTTTTGATTGGGTCATTTATTTTTCTGGAGTTGAGCTGTAGGAGTTGCTTGTATATTTCTGAGATTAGTTGTTTGTCGGTTGCTTCATTTGCTATTATTTTCTCCCATTCTGAAGGCTGTCTTTTCACCTTGCTAATAGTTTCCTTTGATGTGCAGAAGCTTTTAAGGTTAATTAGGTCCCATTTGTTTATTTTTGCTTTTATTTCCAATATTCTGGGAGGTGGGTCATAGAGGATCCTGCTGTGATGTATGTCAGAGAGTGTTTTGCCTATGTTCTCCTCTAGGAGTTTTATAGTTTCTGGTCTTACGTTTATATCTTTAATCCATTTTGAGTTTATTTTTGTGTATGGTGTTAGAAAGTGGTCCAGTTTCATTCTTTTACAAGTGGTTGACCAGATTTCCCAGCACCGCTTGTTAAAGAGATTGTCTTTAATCCATTGTATATTCTTGCCTCCTTTGTCAAAGATAAGGTGTCCATATGTGCGTGGATTTATCTCTGGGCTTTCTATTTTGTTCCACTGATCTATATTTCTGTCTTTGTGCCAGTACCATACTGTCTTGATAACTGTGGCTTTGTAGTAGAGCCTGAAGTCAGGTAGGTTGATTCCTCCAGTTCCATTCTTCTTTCTCAAGATCGCTTTGGCTATTCTAGGTTTTTTGTTTTTCCATACAAATTGTGAAATTATTTGTTCTAACTCTGTGAAGAATACTGTTGGTAGCTTGATAGGGATTGCGTTGAATCTGTAAATTGCTTTGGGTAGTATACTCATTTTCACTATATTGATTCTTCCAATCCATGAACATGGTATATTTCTCCATCTATTAGTGTCCTCTTTGATTTCTTTCACCAGTGTTTTATAGCTTTCTATATATAGGTTCTTTAG
>NW_011494950.1:4131280-4132187 GCF_000754665.1 Bison bison bison | reverse complement strand
GATGTTGAATTTTGTCAAAGGCTTTCTCTGCATCTATTGAGATAATCATATGGTTTTTATTTTTCAATTTGTTAATGTGGTGTATTACATTGATTGATTTGCGGATATTGAAGAATCCTTGCATCCCTGGGATAAAGCCCACTTGATCATGGTGTATGATCTTTTTAATGTGTTGTTGGATTCTGATTGCTAGAATTTTGTTAAGGATTTTTGCATCTATGTTCATCAGTGATATTGGCCTGTAGTTTTCTTTTTTTGTGGGATCTTTGTCAGGTTTTGGTATTAGGGTGATAGTGGCCTCATAGAATGAGTTTGGAAGTTTACCTTCCTCTGCAATTTTCTGGAAGAGTTTGAGCAGGATAGGTGTCAGCTCTTCTCTAAATTTTTGGTAGAATTCAGCTGTGAAGCCGTCTGGACCAGGGCTTTTGTTTGCTGGAAGTATTTTTGATTACAGTTTCAATTTCCATGCTTGTGATGGGTCTGTTAAGATTTTCTATTTCTTCCTCGTCGAGTTTTGGAAAGTTGTACTTTTCTAAGAATTTGTCCATTTCTTCCATGTTGTCCATTTTATTGGCACATAATTGTTGATAGTAGTCTCTTATGATCCTTTGTATTTCTGTGTTGTCTGTTGTGATCTCTCCATTTTCGTTTCTAATTTTGTTGATTTGATTTTTCTCCCTTTGTTTCTTGATGAGTCTGGCTAATGGTTTGTCAATTTTATTTATCCTTTCAAAGAACCAGCTTTTGGTTTTGTTGATTTTTGCTATGGTCTCTTTTGTTTCTTTTGCATTTATTTTTGCTCTAATTTTTAAGATTTCTTTCCTTCTACTAACCCTGGGGTTCTTCATTTCTTCCTTTTCTAGTTGCTTTAGGTGTAGAGTTAGGTTATTTATTTGACTTTTTTCTT
>NW_011494950.1:4130042-4130797 GCF_000754665.1 Bison bison bison | reverse complement strand
AATTCATTGTTTTGGGATGAAATGTCCTATAGATATCAATTAGGTCTAACTGGTCTATTATATCGTTTAAAGTTTGTGTTTCCTTGTTAATTTTCTGTTTAGTTGATCTATCCATAGGTGTAAGTGGGGTATTAAAGTCTCCCACTATTATTGTGTTATTGTTAATTTCTCCTTTCATACTTGTTAGCATTTGTCTTACATACTGTGGTGCTCCCGTGTTGGGTGCATATATATTTATAATTGTTATATCTTCTTCTTGGATTGATCCTTTGATCATTATGTAGTGACCTTCTTTGTCTCTTTACACAGCCTTTGTTTTAAAGTCTATTTTATCTGATATGAGTATTGCTACTCCTGCTTTCTTTTGGTCCCTATTTGCATGGAAAATCTTTTTCCAGCCCTTCACTTTCAGTCTGTATGTGTCCCCTGTTTTGAGGTGGGTCTCTTGTAGACAACATATGTAGGGGTCTTGTTTTTGTATCCATTCAGCCAGTCTTTGTCTTTTGGTTGGGGCATTCAACCCATTTACGTTTAAGGTAATTACTGATAAGTATGATCCCGTTGCCATTTACTTTATTGTTTTGGGTTCGAGTTTATACACTGTTTTTGTATTTCCTGTCTAGAGAATATCCTTTAGTATTTGTTGGAGAGCTGGTTTGGTGGTGCAGAATTCTCTCAGCTTTTGCTTGTCTGAAAAGCTTTTGATTTCTCCTTCATATTTGAATGAGATCCTTGCTGGGTACAATAATCTGGGC
>NW_011494950.1:4129096-4129942 GCF_000754665.1 Bison bison bison | reverse complement strand
CAATAATCTGGGCTGTAGGTTATTTTCTTTCATCACTTTAAGTATGTCTTGCCATTCCCTCCTGGCTTGAAGAGTTTCTATTGAAAGATCAGCTGTTATCCTTATGGGAATTCCCTTGTGTGTTATTTGTTGTTTTTCCCTTGCTGCTTTTAATATTTGTTCTTTGTGTTTGATCTTTGTTAATTTGATTAATATGTGTCTTGGGGTGTTTCGCCTTGGATTTATCCTGTTTGGGACTCTCTGGGTTTCTTGGACTTGGGTGATTATTTCCTTCCCCATTTTAGGGAAGTTTTCCACTATTATCTCCTCAAGTATTTTCTCATGGTCTTTCTTTTTGTCTTCTTCTTCTGGAACCCCTATTATTCGAATGTTGTAGCGTTTAATATTGTCCTGGAGGTCTCTGAGATTGTCCTCATTTCTTTTAATTCGTTTTTCTTTTATCCTCTCTGATTCATTTATTTCTACCATTCTATCTTCTAATTCACTAATCCTATCTTCTGCCTCTGTTATTCTACTATTTGTTGCCTCCAGAGTGTTTTTAATTTCATTTATTGCATTATTCATTATATATTGACTCTTTTTTATTTCTTCTGTGTCCTTGTTAAACCTTTCTTGCATCTTCTCAATCCTTGTCTCCAGGCTATTTATCTGTGATTCCATTTTAGTTTCAAGATTTTGGATCAATTTCACTATCATTATTTGGAATTCTTTATCAGGTAGATTCCCTATCTCTTCCTCTTTTGTTTGGTTTCGTGGGCATTTATCCTGTTCCTTTATCTGCTGAGTATTCCTCTGTCTCTTCATCTTGTTTAAATTGCTGAGTTTGGGGTGTCCTTTCTGTATTCT
>NW_011494950.1:4128019-4128996 GCF_000754665.1 Bison bison bison | reverse complement strand
CTTAAATCTCCTGCTTCCGGTTATCGGTCTTATTTTTACAGTAGTTTCAAAACTTCTCCTTCTATACAGCACCATTGATAAAACATCTACATTAAAGATGAAAAGTTTCTCTATGATGAGGGTCACTCAGAGAGGTTCACAGGGTTACATGGAGAAGAGAAGAGGGAGGAGGGAGTTAGAGGTGACCCATATGAGATGAGGTGAATCAATAATGGAGAGAGTGGGCTAGCCAGTAGTCACTTCCTTATGTGCACTCCACAACTGGACCACTCAGAGATGTTCACAGAGTTATACAGAGAAGAGAAGGAGGAGGAAGGTGACAGAGGTGGCCAGAAGGATAAAAGGGGGGAATGAAAAGGAGGGAGACAGATCCAGCCAGTAATCAGTTCCCTACGTGTTCTCCACCGTCTGGAACACACAGAAATTCACAGAGTTGGGTAGAGTAGAGGGGTTAGGGAGGAGACACAGGCGACCTGGTGGAGAAAAAGGAGAGTCTAAAGGGACAGAGAGTAGTCAAGCCAGTATTCTTGCTCCCTAGTGAAAAATGGGTCCTGAAGATTGGGTTCTTAAAGGTACAAAATTGGTAACAAATACATAAAAGCAAAAATTAAAAATCTAGAGTAGAGTTTGGAATTTCAAAAATACAATGTTAAAAAAAAAAAGAAGAAAAATAAAGAGAGAAAACAGACAACAAAAACAAACAATGTCACAAAAATTATAAAGAAAATACAGGTACAAAATTGATATTATTCAGATATACAATGTTATATAGAAGAAGAAGAGAAAGAAACAGAGAATAAGGAAAAAAGAAGTCACAGAAATTATATAAAAAAAAACTATAGGTAAAAAATTGATAACAAATACCAAAAAGCAAAAAATAAAAATCTAGAGTAGAGTTTGGAATTTCAAAAATACAATGTTAAAGAAAAGAAGGAAAAAAAAAAAAACAAGGTCAAAAAATTATAAAATATATATAT
>NW_011494950.1:4127586-4127919 GCF_000754665.1 Bison bison bison | reverse complement strand
AGTGCAATGAAATGTCCAGTAGTGAGTTATGAGATGTCTATAGTTTTGGGGTGACTTTGGGCAGCCTGTATCTTGAAGCTCAGGGCTGTGTTCCTTTGTTGCTGGAGAATTTGCTTGGTATGTCTTGCCCTGGAACTTATTGGCCCTTGTGTGGTGCTTGGTTTCAGTGTCGGTATGGAGGCATTTGATGAGCGCCTGTCAATTAATGTTCCTTGGAGTCAGGAGTTCCCTGGAGTCAGGGTTTGGACTTAAATCTCCTGCTTCCGGTTATCGGTCTTATTTTTACAGTAGTTTCAAAACTTCTCCTTCTATACAGCACCATTGATAAAACAT
>NW_011494950.1:4114482-4127126 GCF_000754665.1 Bison bison bison | reverse complement strand
TTTTTTTTTTTTTTTTTTAGGCTTACTTGTTCAGTCGCGCTGTGGGGAGGGAGGGAGGGATGCTGCAAACAAATAACACTGGCGTGGGCTCGCAGTGCCTCAGCCACCCTGGGTCTGCCCCCGCTCACGGCGCGTGTAGCCTCCCTGTCCACACTGCTCGGGCTCTAGGTTTTTCAGCTGGGAACAATCCGAGGCCGGCCCTGGGTTGCATGCACCTCCCAGGTCCAAGCCACTCAGGTTCAGGCACTCGGGTAGTCCTCAGAGGCGCAGACTCAGTTGGGCCTGCGTTTTGTGCTCTTCCCAGGTCCGAGCAGCTCAGGTGATGAGGTGTTTGGCGAACGCCAATGCTGCGACTTATCGCCTCCCCGCCACTCGGTTATCTGGGTGTAAAACCGGCGCACCTTCTCAGGCAGATGTTGACCGTCCAGACCCCCAAGAAGTTTTAGTTAGCAAAGAAGCCTGCTTACAGTTTTATAGATAATGTCTCTCTGGGGCTGCGATTGCCCCCTTCCGGCTCTGGCTGCCTGTCACCGGAGGGGGAAGGTCTGCAGCCGGCTATCTCTGTTCAGTCCTTTGTTCCATGCGCGGGCCTGGCGGTCTTAGGTTAGGACTGGCTTTTCGCGTGGTAGATATCCCACAGTCTGGTTTGCTAGCCCAAATTATTTCGCTCAGATAGCGCTCAGGGTATTCAGGCCAGATTCTTACTCTCAGCGATGCAGCCCGCGCCGCGCCTCCCTGCCCAGCCCCCGCTTGCTAATGGCGGATGCAGGCGTCTGTGCTGCTTCTCCGCTGGGGGAGTTACTGTAGGGCTCTCAATCTGCGAGTTTTAATTGTTTATTTATTTTTTCTCCCTGTTATGTTGCCCTCTGTGCTTCCAAAGCTTGGCACAGATTTGGCAGTGAGAAGGTTTCCTGGTGTTTGGAAACTTCTCTCTTCTTAAGATTCCCTTCCCGGGACGGAGCTCCGTCCCTCCCTCTTTTGTCTCTTTTTTTTATCTTTAATATTTTTTCCTACCTCCTTTCGAAGAGTTGGGTTGCTTTTCTGGGTGCCTGATGTCCTCTGCCGGCATTCAGAAGTTGTTTTGTGGAATTTACTTGACGTTTAAATGCTCTTTTGATGAATTTGTGGGGGAGAAAGTGTTCTCCCTGTCCTACTCCTCCGCCATCTTGGCTCCTCCCCCACAATGAATTTTAACTTGAAAGGAAATAGTTCTTTTGTTTGCAATTGCTTTTCCTTTGTGGCAAATCCCTTCACAAGGTCTGACTGTGAGAAATGATACATGAAATGCTCAGAGCCACAACATCTGAAAATAAGCATTCTTTATTGGGATTTAAAAGATAGAGAGGTAGGAAATTACTTTCCCAATGTTGAGATTTCCGATTATGAGCAATAAGAACAATAGATATTTAGGATACTGGACCTAGGATTTTCATATATGAATGGCTACACAAAGTAAAATGTATACCTGGATTACAACTTTTCAAAACACTGAGAGATGCTTTCAAGGTACAAATTAACATTAACAGAATGCGTAGTGACCATGCTTTGCCTAGAGAGTACCTGACCACACAACAGTCTTTCTTCTTTCTCTCTTCCATTAGCCACTCTCTCCCTCTTTAATGAAATACATCACCAGGCAAAATCAGGCAATTATCTTTGATTCCACCCTTTTCTTCTTCCCTCATCTCAAATCTATTAGTAAATCCTTCGATTCTATAGACATTTTATAAGCCAATTCAGTTAAATTCTTCTCGAGTATATGTGTGTGTTACTCAGTCGTGTCCAAATCTTTGCAACCCAATGAACTGTAGCCCACCAGGCTACTCTGTTCATGGAATTCTCCAGGCCAGAATACTAGAGTGGGTAACCATTCCCTTCTCCAGGGGATCTTCCTGAGCAGAATTGGAAGCCAGGTCTCCCACGTTGCAGGAGGATTGTTCACCATCTGAGCCACCATGGAAGCCCCAAATCCTTCTCATGGACTGATGCAAATTCTATCTGATTGTCCTGATTTGAATTTTGCACACCATTACCAGGGGGTGCTAGTAGTAAAGAACCCACCTACCAATGTAGGATACATAAGAGAGGCAGGTTTGAACTCTGGGTCAGGAAGATCCCCTGGAGAAAGAAATGGCAACCCACTCCAGTATTGTTGCCTGAAAATTCCCATGGACAGAGGAACCTGGCAGGTTACAGTTCACGGGGTCGCAAAGAGTCAGACGCGACTGAAGCAGTGTAGCACACACACAATCTCTAATTCAAGAAGTAGTTATTTGGGGCTGTTTTAGTTGATTGGGGCTGCTATATCAAAATATCATGAATGGAGTGACTTGTAAAATTGACAGTTCTGGTGGCTGGAAGTCCAAGATCACGATGGCAGGATAGGATGGTTAAGTTCTCATGGGGACTTCTTTGTTGCAGACTCTTGACTTCTGATTGCATCTTCCCTTGGCAAAGAACAGAGGATGAAGCAAGCTCTCTCCTGACTCCTGGGCACTTGTCTCATTTCACTCCTATAACTCCATCTAATCCTAATTACCTTCTTAAAGTATCCACCTCCTGATACAATCATACTGAGGGGTACTGTTACAACATAGGCATTGGTTGGGGAGGGATGCAACATTCAGTCCATAACAGAGACATTTATTATGTGCCTGCCATTGTTCTAAGTATAGGAAACCTAGTATTAAACAAAATAGGCAAAAAACCTTGCCTTCATGGAGCTTATAATTTAAAGTATGAAATTCACAAGAAATAATAAGTGTTAGTAGAATATATACAGTTTACAGGGTTGAAGGAACTACGCTGGGAAAAAGAGTATGGAAAGTGAATGAGAAATTGTGGTGTGTAGTTTTTAACAGGATAGACAGAGATGGGCTTCCTCGGTGGAAGTTCCAGGGTGACCTATGAAAATAGCTGAAGGAGAGCACTCCAGGGGAAGAGAAAAGTATGTGTCAGGATATGTACCCAGAGATACCATTTTAAAAAGTGCTGTGCTTAGTCACTCAGCCATGTCTGACTCTCTTGACCCTGTGGACTGTAGCCCACCAGGCTCCTCTGCCCATGGGATTCTCCAGGCAAGAATACTGGAGGGGGTTGCCATGTCCTCCTCCAGGGGATCTTCCTGACCCAGGGATCAAATCCAGGTTCATTGCAGGCAGTTTCTTTACCATCTGAGCCACCAGGGAAGCCCAAAAATACTGCAGTGGGTAGCCTATCCCTTCTTCAGGGGATCTTTCCAACCTAGGAATCGAACTGGGGTCTCCTGCATTGCAGGTGGATTCTTAACCAGCTGAACTACCAGGGAAGCCCTTTAAAAAGCAGATACCACCAAATAACTGTTATGCTTAGATAAATTCAGGGGCTTCCATTTCTTCAAGAACAACATATAAATACATGTTATACAATATTCCAAAGGCCCTTCAACTCTGGGTTCCAGGATGGGTATTTTCCCCATCCTGTGTTCCTGTACTTCTCACACAACACAGCACAGTCCTGCCAGCCCACACTTTACCACCTCCAGCCCTTGGCCCAGTTAATTTATTTTTTTTTTTCATTTTTACCCATACCTGTGAGTGATAACTTTTTCTTTTTATGTTTAAGTTTGAATGCTATCTTGTCAAAGATCTTCCCCAATATTTTGTTGTTTAAGATATGCAATTAGTTATTCACCATTGTCTAATTTTCCAAGAGAAACTACCTGATTCTTTTCAAATATTACCTATCTCTCTCTCCTCTTTTTTTTGTTTTCTTACTTTTCTTCTTTATTAATCATTGTATTGTTTGTCTCTATCCTTTCAATGTAAGAAACAGGAAGGCAGAGAGACATCCTTTATTGTGTTTTTTTCTGCCAGAATGACCTTTTCCCAGATCTTCCCATAGATTGTGCAGTGGTATCTTTCATTTCTCAGATCCAATGCCTCTTAAGAATTGACTATGAAATTCACAGAAAATGCACCAAAATTATAATATAACCAGAAACTAATTTTTAAAAGAAAAATACCATAAGCTTCATATGGGGAGAAATTTGTGTGCTTTCTGTCACCATAAAATCTCTAGTTTCTAATGTGAAGTCTGATATATGACACTGTGTATATGTGTGACTGGTTATCATTTGGTCTTAAAAGACTCCAGAAAATGGATACAGATATTGTTGGAAAGTGGGATGAAACAGACACTCCTGTACATAGTTCTTAGATCTGGGAGTTTGGGAATGTCAGAACTGGAATTGTAAGTTCTCTTTACCAGTTTTTTTTAACTCTTGGAATTTATTTCACAACATGCCAAGTTAGGTAATGAAATATTCACTTAAGCAAGTTTTGCAATAACAAATAATTTAAAAAAGTAAATTTGCATCAATTGAACAATGATTCAATATGTCATTCAGAATGGCTATTAAAAGGTGCGTTATGGAATATGTTAGAATACACTTTTAATTACTATTACAGAATGAAGCAAACTTGCATATATGTGTGTTAGCAGAAGGAATATGAAATATATGAAAAATGTTACATTTGTTTATTAGTAGACTCGGAAATCTGAGCTTACTTATTTATTTGTGTTTGCATGCATTTATATATAGATTTCTCCAATATTTTATAATAAACTTATTTGCATCTTTTTAGTCAGAACAATTTTAATTATAAACTATTTATTACTTCTCACAACATTTGGCATTACACTGAAAAAAAGGATTTTCAGTGGAAAATTCCATTTCTACTGAAGTTTGACTTAGAGTATATTTATAGATACTAATTTTCACAATAAAGTTTTGTTTATATATGAACCACATTTATTTGCAATTACCTGCACAAATATTGAAGCTTCCTCAGTGGCTCAGTGGTAAAGAATCCTCCTGAAATGCAGGAGACTCAGATTCTATCCCTGGGTTGGAAAGATTCTCTGGAGGAGGGCATGGCAAACCACTCCAGTATTCTTGTCTGGAGAATCCCATGGACAGAGGAGACTGGCAGGCTGGCAGGCTAAAGTCTATAGGATTGCAAAGACTTGGATATGACTGAAGTGACTTAGCATGCACTCATGCACAAATATTGCCTGCTGGTACAGGGTAGAGGAATTGGTCTCAAAATATGTTATGAATTTACAAATAGCTTTAAATCTATACATATAATCAAGAGTAAATAGTGATTTATTTACTGGAAATAAAAACACTATAATATAACTATGTTAGTTTTCTACAGCTGCTGTAACAAACTTCCACAATTACTTACAATGACTTACTTATTAATGACTTAGAATGACTTTAACTTACAATTCTGAAGGTGTGAATCTAACACAGGTCTCACTGAGTTAATATCAAGGTGTTGGCAGGGCTACATTGCTTTCCGGCTCCTCTACGGGAAAATACCTTCCCTCGTCTTTCTAGCTGCTTTGGACTGCCTGCACTCCTTGGTTTGCGGTGGCCTTCCACTCACTTTGAAGCTAGCAATGAGGGGTCAAGTCCTGTCATAGAATCACTGTAACCTATTCTTCAACTTCACTCTTTAATTAAAAAAAAAATACCCGTGTTATTATGAAAAAGTGCAAAAAGGCAAGAAAAAGAAACGAAGATGAAAAAAGACAAAATGGTTGTCTGTGGAGGCCTTACAAAGAGCTGAGAAAAGAAGAGAGGCTAAAGGCAAAGGAGAAAAAGGAAAGATATACCCATCTGAATGCAGAGTTCCAAAGAATAGCAAGGAGAGATAAGAAAGCCTTCCTCAGTGACCAGTGCAAAGAAATGGAGGGAAACAATAGAATGGGAAAGACTAGAGATCTCTTCAAGAAAATTAGAGACACCAAGGGAACATTTCATGCAAGGATGGGCACAATAAAAGACACAAATGGTATAGACTTAACAGAAGCAGAAGTTATTAAGAAGATATGGCAAGAATACACAGAAGAACTATACAAAAAAGATCTTCATGACCTAGATAACCATGATGGTGTGATCACTCACCTAGAGACAGACATCCTGTAATGTGAAGTCAAGTAGGCTTTAGGAAGCATCACTATGGACAAGCTAGTGGAGGTGATGGAACTCTGGTTGAGCTATTTCAAATAAAAGATGATGCTGTTAAAGTGCTGCACTCAATATGCCAGCAAATTTGGAAAACTCAGCAGTGGCCACAGGACTGGAAAAGGTCAGATTTCATTAAAATCCCAAAAAAGGCAATGCCAAAGAATGTTCAAAGTACTGCATGATTGCACTCATTCCACACACCAGCAAAGTAATGCTCAAAATTCTCTAAGCCAGGCTTCAATAGTACATGAACCATGAACTTCCAGATGTCCAAGCTAGATTTAGAAAAGACAGAGGAACTAGAGATCAAATTGCCAACATCTGTTGGATCATAGAAAAAGCAAGAGAGTTCCAGAAAACATCTACTTCTGCTTTATTGATTATGCCAAACACTTTGACTGTGTGGATCACAACAAACTGTGGAAAATCTTCAAGAGATGGGAATACCAAACTACCTTACCTCCCCTCTGAGAAATCTCCCCTCTGAGATTTCTTCTTGACTTCAGGTCAAGATTTCTTCTTGACTTCAGGTCAAGAAGCAGCAGTTAGAATTGGACATGGAAGAACAGATTTGTTCCAAATTGGGAAAGGAGTACATCAAGGCTGTATATTGTCACCCTACTTATTTAACTTATAGGCAGAGTGCATCATGCAAAATGCCAGGCTGGATGAAGCACAAGCTGGAATCAAGATTACTGGGAGGAATACCAGTTAACTCACATATGCAGATAACACCACCCTTATGGCAGAAACTGAAGAGGAACTAAAGAGCCTCTTGATGACAGTGAAAGAGGAGAGTGAAGAAGTTGGCTTAAAATTTAACACTTAAAAAGTGAAGATCATGGCATCTGGTCCCATCACTCCATGGCAAATAGATGGAGAAACAATGGAAACAGTGAGAAACTTTATTTTCTTGGGCTCCAAAATCACTGTAGATGGTGACTGCAGCCATAAAACCAAAAGACACTTCTTCCTTGGAAGAAAAGCTATGACAAATCTAGACAGCATATTTAAAAGCAGAGACATTAATTACTTTGCCAACAAAGGTCCATCTAGTCAAAGGTATGGTTTTTCCAGTAGTCATGTATAGATGTGAGAGTTGGACTATAAAGAATTCTGAGCACATCAGGTGGTCAAAGTATTGGAGTTTCAGGTTCAGCATCAGCCCTTCCAATGAATATTCAGGACTGATTTCCTTTAGGATTGACTAGTTTGATCTCCTTGCAGTCCAAGGGACTCTCAAAAGTCTTCTCCAACACCACAGTTTAAAAGCATCAATTCTTCAGTGCTCAGCCTTCTTTAGGGTCCAACTCTCACATCTATACACGACTACTGGAAAAACCGTATCTTTGACTAGAAGGACCTTTTTGGCAAAGTAATGGCTCTTCTATTTATTATGCCATCTAGGTTTGTCATAGCTTGTCTTCCAAAGAGCAAATGTCTTTTAATTTCATGGCTGCAGTCACTGTCTGCAGTGATTGTGGAACCCAAGAAAATGAAGTCTATCACTGTTTACATTGTTTCCCCATCTATTTACCATGAAGTAATGGGACTAGATGCCATGAACTTAGTTTCTTGAATGTTGAATTTTAAGCCAACTTTTCAGTCTCTTTCACCTTCATCAACAGGCTCTTTAGTTCCTCTTTGCTCTCTGCCGTATGAATGGTATCACCTGCATATCTGAGTTAACTGGCATTTCTCCCAGTAATCTTGATTCCAGCTTGTGCTTCCTCCAGCCTGGCATTTCCCATGATGCACTCCACATTTGAGTTAAATAAGAAGGGTGACAAATACACAGCCTTGACATAGTCCTTCCCAAATCTTGAACAAGTCCATTGTTCCATGTCCATCTAACCCAATCTCCTTTGATACTTTTCATTTTTCACTTAGATCAGTTACTGTCAACTAGAAGGACTTTGCCTCCCAGGGGACATTTGGCAAAGTTTGGAGCCTTTTTTTATTATCATGACTGGAGAATTGGGTGAGTATTTCTGGTTTCCAGTGAGTAGAGGGCAGGGATACTGCTAAATATCCTACACTGCATACAACATCACCAAAAAAAATTGGGTCCAAAGCATCAGTAGTGCCAAGGTTGCAAGACCTTAACTTATAGAAGCTAAATATAAGTGCCCCATGCTCAATGGCTCTTCAAGTAACCTATAGAAGAAAAATATTGACATGCTGGATTTTTTTCATGCAAAACTAAACCAAGAAATATAGAATCATTACTATGTACATTTAATATAAAATATATAGTATTTCTTCACATTTTCTTTGATTCATAACAGTTTTATTAAATTACAATTCTAATTAGTTAAAACCATTAAGTGCAAACCAGGCTGGTTTCTCAAGTATCTAAGGAGACACAGCTGGAATGAAAACAGATGGAAGGTGTAAATGAGAAGATTCAATTAACATTTTTCCTTCCAGTAAATGTTTCACAAAGAAAATCCCCTGAGACTGAAAAATAGGACCTTAATTCAAGAAATATGGTGCTTTTTTAAACCATGTTAAGAATAAAATCTTTTAACATCTTTTTAAATCATTTGGTGTTCAGACCAAATCTGTGTCCTTTGGGTCAAGACACAATATATGATAACAAAGAAATTCCAAGCTAAGAGCTACAAAATTACTATACATTAGAACACTAACCAATTTAGTGGCATTCTGATTCTTTCAGGAGTGTTTCTCTACTCCTAATAGCATTATAATTGTTATTATAAGATTTGATTTGACACTATGATTCCAAAGAATGAACATAATAAAAACACACCATTTATTATAGGACTAGCAATTATCCCGCTGTGCCTTCATCAACATCTAAAGGGATCAATGAAATGTAGTTAATCAGATCCATTTGAAACATCTTTATTCTGAAAGTTTAATGCCTCTTCAGTGCTAATTTAAAATATACTAAAATTGAGTTTGGCCCTTCATAAGGCTGAGATTGTTTTCCATCTGTCTCTTAGGGATCAACAAAGAATTCTGAAAAGATGAGCTGATGGACAGAGACAAGGTTATGCATTCTTATCTTCAATTATTTAAATTGCTCCAAATGTTGCAAGTGCTTTCAGAGTTAAACATTGTAATTATATGTACAGTATTTAGTAGAACTCTTTTAGATTTTAAGAAAAAAATAGATGTTCATCTTACTGTGGGCTGAAGTGGACTACATGACGTTGTAAGGAAACATAAACTCCTCAGCGACAGTTGCGTCTCATTGGGCAACCTCATGTGATGCACCAACTTTTTGAGCTAGTTCTTCTTCATGTTCTCTAGAGTCACTGAATTTTTTATTGGAGTATAGTTGCTTTGCAATGTTGTGTTGATTTCCTCTCTGCAGCAAAGTGAATCAGCTGTACATATACATATATTTTATCTTTTTTGGATTTCCTTCCCATTTAGGTCACCACAGAGCACTGAGAAGAGTTTCCTCTGCTGTAAAGTCAGTGGAAACAGCAGTAATAAAATGCCATGATTCTCATTAGCTACCTATTGAGAACCATGCAACCGTGCCATTTTATTACTATTGCTTTCACTACTGCTTCTTCCTGAGGGCTTCTGCTTATGGGTTTTCATGCATCTTCTACCTACTATTCTAGTTTAGTGTAGACTGCTTCTCTATGTGATTCCTGTTCAGTCTCTCCAACAAGAAAGTTCAAGGAGAATTCCTGGGGATCAGAGTTTCCAAATCAGACCTCTTTACAGTCAACTGGCTCCTTTTATGTCCATTCCATGGACGGCTGTCGATTTTTGATCCAGTCAGTTTTGGCTAGGATTGCAGATTCAAGGATGTAGAACACAATAGTGATTGGAACATGAGGAACAACTGTAGACTCTTTACAGATGTGGACTGTGCTGTGACATTCACTTCCTGATCTCCTCTTGAGTCTGCCTGTCTATCTCTCTACCTATCTACCTCTCTAACTATATATCACATCTTTATCCATTTACCCCCTGATAGACATTTAGTTCAGTTCAGTTCATTTGCTAAGTTGTGTTCGACTCTTCGAGACCCTATGAATCGCAGCATGCCAGGCCTCCCTGTCCATCACCAACTCCCGGAGTTCACTCAGATGTCCATAGAGTCGGTGATGCCATCCAGCCGTCTCATCCTCTGTCATCCCCTTCTCTTCCTGCCCCAATCCCTCCCAGCATCAGAGTCTTTTCCAATGAGTCAACTCTTTGCATGAGGTGGCCAAAGTACTGGAGTTTCAGCTTTAGCATCATTCCTTCCAAAGAACACAAATATAGGTTGTCTTAATATCTTGGCTCCAATATTTTGGCCACCTGAGGCAAAGAACCGACTCATTCAAAAAGACTCTGATGCTGGGAAAGATTGAAGGCAAGAGGAGCAGGGGACAACAGAGGATGAGATGGTTGAATGGCATCACTGACTCAATGGACATGAATTTGAGCAAATTCTTGGAGACGGTGAAAGACAAGGATACCTGACATGCTGCAGTCTATGGGTTCACAAAGAGTCAGACATGACTGAGTGAACAACAAAATATCTTGGCTTTTTATGAAGAATGCAGCAATGAACCAATGAATATGGGAGTACAGATATCTTTACAATGTCTTATTTTCATTTCCTTTGTATATATACCCAGTAGTGAGATTACTGGATCATTTACTGGATCATATGGTAGTTCTATTTTTAAATTTTTGAGGAAATTCTATACTGTTTCCCACAATGGATGTACCATTTACCTTCCCAACATGTTTTTAGCTTTAATGGTGTCACTTTTGCCTTATGCAATTTTCAGAAAGATTGATTCATTAATCTATTGAATTCAAAACAAAAATAATTTTGTTGTGATTGTTATATACATTATGATTTTTAAAAACAGATTGTGTATTAGATTTATGTTAACAAATATGATATATATTTATTTACTTAAAATAACACAATTTTTTGTAATTCTAGTGGTCAGAAGTCTGAAATAGTCTCACTAGCCTGAAAACAAGGTGTTGGCAGGGTTGTACTCCCTTCAAAGACTCTAGGGGAGAATCAGTTTCCTTCTCTTTTCCAAACTTTAGAGTTGAATTCCTTGCATTCTCCTGCTCCTGGCCCTTCCTCCATCTTCATAGGCAATAGCAGAACACCTTCATATCTCTTTCCTCTTCCATCCTTATATAGCCTTCTTCATATTCTGTGGGTAACATCCCTTTGCCTCTCTCTTATAAGGACATTTGTGATTTAATTTAGGGCCAATCCAGGTAAGGCAGAATGATATCTCCTTATTGAGATGTTTAACTTAATCTCATCTATAATTATAATCTCATCTATAATCTCATCTAATATGTTTCCATATAAGGTAAGGAGAAGGCAGTGGCACCCCACTCCAATACTCTTGCCTGGAAAATCCCATGGACAGAGGAGCCTGGTGGGCTACAGTCCTTGGGGTCGCTAGGAGTCAGACACAACTGAATGACTTGACTTTCACTTTTCACTTTCATGCACTGGAGAAGGAAATGGCAACCCACTCCAGTGTTCTTGCCTGGAGAATCCCAGGGATGGGGGAGCCTGGTGGGCTGCTGTCTCTGGGGTCACGCAGAGTCAGACACGACTGAAGCGACTTAGCAGCAGCAGCAGCATAAAAGGTAACAATTACAGGTCTACATTCATAGTCTGAGTCTCAGATATATTAGCACAATGGATAATTCTCCTTTTTTATTGTCTAAGATCCGGTTCCACAGGGCTCCTACCCGACCTCCTTGAGATACTAACATCAATTTAGCCTTGTGCTTGCTCTCTGGAGCTTAACTCTGCAAATTCTTTTTCTGAGTTCCTATGTTCTGATAATTCTGAGTTCTTCCCTTTCCCCTCAGTCCTATAGCTGCTAAGTTATTGTTGTAATTATTATCTCTGATATATCACAGTTCCATTTTTGCCTTTTTAGTACTCTAAATCTGATTGTTATTTCCTATATTATATTCACTGATTTTTTTTTAAAAGGAAGCCTGGTATGTGTTGAAATATGGCTGACTTTTTTATTTTGAGTATCTTCTACTTCATCTGTAAAGTGCAACTGTAGCATGAAATAATAAATTATTCATGAGATATACACACACATACACATTCATAGACACAGAAGAGTATTAAAATTATAAGCAAGAGTTTTGGAGTCAGACCAGATTTTGACTAAATGTTTAAAATAATAATTCAACAAAATTCAACTAATTCAACCAATAATTTAACAAAATTGTTAAACATTTTAATGCCAATTTTCTAATTTGTAAATAGCAGTAAATAAAAAGATCAAGTACTAACTAGCATAACTTTTCATTTTCAGAGCAATTATACAGATTACATAGCATTTATATAGCATACATAGCATATGTAATTACATAGCAATTATACAATTATACAGGTATATGTGCATCTATAACCTACTACATTAACAATATAGAGAAGAAATGTATAGGCTTATCTTGAGGTTAATTTAAAAAATCAGTAACATTTAACATGTATTGGTGATGAAATATCTCTGAAAACTAGAATTAAAATAAACATCCTTAATCTGATAAAGGTGGCTAGAACACACCTAAACTTATACTGAAGGAAGAAGGATTGATTTTTTTAATCCAAGTTGGGGAAAAAAAAAAAAAAACAGATGAC
>NW_011494950.1:4097036-4114382 GCF_000754665.1 Bison bison bison | reverse complement strand
GACAATGGCACCCCACTCCAGTACTCTTGCCTGGAGAGTCCCATGAACAGAGGAGCCTGGTGGGCTGCAGTCCATGGGGTTGCTAAGAGTCAGACACAACTGAGCGACTTCACTTTCACTTTTCACTTTCATGCATTGGAGAAGAAAATGGCAACCCACTCCAGTGTTCTTGCCTGGAGAATCCCAGGGATGGGGGAGCCTGGTGGGCTGCCATCTATGGGGTCACACAGAGTCGGACACGACTGAAGTGACTTAGCAGCAGTAGCAGCAGCAGCAAGCTCCTCTATTAAATAGTGTACTGAAAATTCCAAACCATCTAAAGGTAAGCCATAGATATTAAACAAGAAGTAAAAATGTCAGTATTTGCAGAAGATATAACTATATGATGAAGAAAATCTGAAGAAAAAAAAAACCCCTACAATCTATTTTAGCTAAAACGGCACTTTAGCAAGATTGCTGAGGATTTGGACATACAGTATTTATGTATGTTCAGTTCAGTCACTCAGTTGTACCACATGCATTGCAGCAGACCAGGCTTTCCTCTCCATCACCAACTTTCACAGCTTGTTCAAACTCATGTTCAACAAGAGGATGATGCCATTCAACCATCTCATCCACTGTCATCACCTTCTCTTTCTGCCTTCAATCTTTCCCAGCATCAGGGTCTTTTCCAATAAGTCAGTTCTTCGCATCAGGTGGCCAGATTATTGGAGCTTCAGCATCAGTCCTGCCAATGAATATTCAGGACTGATTTCCTTTAGGACTGACTGGTTGGATCTTCTTGCAGTCCAATGGACTCTCAAGAGTCTTCTCCAACACCACTATTCAAAAGCATCAATTCTCTGATACTCAGCTTTCTTTATGATCCAACTCTCACATCCATACATGACTACTGGAAAAACCATAGCTTTGACTAGAGGGACATTTGTTGGTAAAGTGATGTCTCTGCTTTTTAATATGCTCTCTAGGTTTGTCATAGCTTTTCTTCCAAGGCCTAAGCATCTTTTGATTTCATGGCTGCATCCACCATCTGCACTAATTTTGGAGCCCAAGAAAATAAAGTCTGTCACTGTTTCCATTGTTTCTCCATCTATTGTCCATGAAATGATGGGGCGGGATGCCATGATATTAGTTTTTTGAATACTGAGTTTTAAGCCAGTTTTTTCACTCTCCTCTTTGACTTTCAACAAGAGGCTCTTTAGTTCTTCTCCAATTTCAGCCATATGACTGGTGTCATCTGCATATCTGAGGTTAGTGATATTTCTCCTGGCAATCTTGATTCCAATTTGTGCTTCATCCAGTCCAGCATTTCACATGATGTACTCTGCATATATGTTAAATAAACAAAGTGGCAATATACAGCTTTGACATACTCCTTTCCCAATTTGGAACCAGTCCATTGTTCCATGTCCGGCTCTCACTCCTGCTTCTTGACCTGTATACACATTTCTCAGGAGGCAGGTAAGGTGGTCTGGTCTTTCTATCTCTTGAAGATTTTCCACAATTTGTTGTGACCCACACAGTGAAAGTCCTTGGCATAATCAATAAAGCAGAAGTAGATGTTTTTCTGGAACTCTCTTGCTTTTTCTATGATCCAATGGATGTTGGCATTATAATCTCTGGTTCCTCTGTCTTTTCTAAATCCAGCTTGACTGCATGGAAGTTCTCAGTTCCTGTACTTTGAACCCTAGCTTGTAGAATTTTGAGTATTACTTCATTAGCATGTGAGAGGATTGCAATTGTGCATGTTTGTGTATGTTAGTGGTCAACAGAAAACATTTTAAAACCATATGGTTTACAAAGGTATAAAAATGTAACCATCTTGTATTAGTTCTGAGGGAATACTTGCAATGCATTATACTGAAGATTAAGCAATATGGATGAGTGTAATCAACAAAGGTCTCATTAGTGGAAATATATCATGTTGGAAGAATCAATATTTTTGGCATATCAAGTGAAATTGATATATGAATAAATTCAATATCAATCAAGTTGTACACATGTGTGTGTGTGTATGTATGGACATTGAAAAGTTCTTTTTAAAGTCTCTATGGAAAGCAAGGCGATTTTGAAGAAGAACAAACCTAAAAGACTTAAATTATCAGTAATCAAGTTTGCCACAAAACTGTTCTAATTAAGATATGTTGAGATTAGTATAACAAAAGGAAAGCAAATAAATGATACAAAATAGAGAGCCCAGAAAGAGAGCCACATATATATGTCACCTGAATGATGACAAAGAAGACATTGAACAGTGCAGTGCATTGAACAAGAGTGGTCTAGTTAATCAATTGGTGCTGAATCATTTGGATTAAAAAATTATATAAAGTGATATAAAAACAAACCTTGAAATAATGAACTTTGAACTCATCTCACCATATGTAATATTTAATAGTATCACAGATTTAAATACGAAAGGTCAAACAACAAACTGTCTATAAGAAAATAAAGGAGAGTCTTTCCGTGACCTTGGAGTAGGAAAATATTTCTTACAGGAGACAAAAGAACTAACCATAAAAAAAGTAATAGATTTGACTTTGTTAATATTCAGGACAATGTTCTTCATTTTAAAAGGTCATTTTTTTAAGAGACTGTAAAGGCAAGCATTGCCTGAGAGGATTTATGTGCTATACATACATAGATATATTCAAAATGACTTTACAACCAGAATAGATACACACTTCTCCACATTAAAAAGAAAAGAACAAATATTCCAAATGAAAGATATAAAAACTTGATCAGGCTCTTCCCTAAAAAGGATATCCAAGTAAAAAATAAGCATGCTTGATTTTAAGCTTCAAGCTTTCAGTTTGAAGACTTTCATTATTAAAACTCCTTTTAGATGCCTCTACACTTCCATCAGAAAGGCTAACATTCAAGAGACTATCAATACCAAGTTTTGATTAGACAGCAGAACCACAGGAACCCTCATATGTGGCTTGTGGGAGTTAAATTGTCTCCCCTCAGGTAAATGGAATGCTTCTGACAAAACCATTTCATGTGTATTCGACAATTCAGCAAGTTTTCAGCTGAAAACTAGAGACAACCCAGAGGTCCATCAACATTATAACTACTGTAAAAAGTGGTAATTTATACAGCAAAAGGCTATGAAACAGTGAGTGAAATGACTACTCTCCTTGCAACAAAAAGGATAAATCTCACAGAAGAAAAAGAAAATGGGCAAAAGTAGCCAAACTTCAAGGAGTGAATGCTTTAAGATTTAATTGTTGTGAAGATTCCAAGCAGGACAGACTAAACATATGTCCCCTCCCTCTTGAACTCCCAACCTCCCTCCTTCCCCATCCCACCCCTCTAGGTTGTCACAGAGCACTGCCTCACACACCAAACTCCCACTGGCTATCTGTTTTACATATGGTAATGTATACTCAATGCTATTCCCTCATATCATCCCACCCTCTCCTTACCTCACTGTGTCCTAAATATCTGTATGTCCTCTTCTGCCCTGCAAGTAGGATCGTCCGTACTATCTTTCCAGGTTCCATATATATGCATTAATATATGATATTGTTTTTCTCTTTCTGACTTACTTGACTCTGTATAAAAGACTACAGATTAAACACCTAAATGTAAGACCAAAACCTATAAAACTCTTAGAAGAAATCATAGGCAGAACACTCTCGTCATTCTTGAGTAACAAAAAATGTGTTCATTTGTTTTAAGTTTCATAATAGAGTCTCAATTCAGTTACTAAAATGTCAAATCTCAGGCAAAAATCAGAACTCAAAAACTCAAAATCTGATTGAAGTGGAGGATTCCTCCCTTCAATGTCATCAGACCTACAGCCCACTAGCTGTCTGCTGTGTGTGTGAGTGGGCTGGGAGGAGGGCATGGCCAACCACTGTCTTCTCTCCCTACCTGTGACTCTGGTCAGTGAAACTGAATTCAAGTTCCATATAGAATTGGAGCAAAAAGGAAAAGACATATCCTTCTTGGTTGATGATGCTCTGGAAATCTGGAAACCTTGCACTCTGGACTTGACAGATGTTGACAACTGGTTCATTCTACACAATGGCACTCTTCTCTGTATGAGTGAGGGGTGAAGTATGGCCCAGAGGCCCTGGTGGTAACTTTGAGGAGCTCATGATGGAATGCAAATGGGGTCCTATAGCATATTTCTAAATAATTAAGTTTATAACAAGCAACCAAAAGTGTCAATATTTTTGTATAATTCATAAAATTTTTAAAGAGTTTCTGATTTAATTATTCTTTTTCATGTCTGGGTAGATGTCTTTTTTCAAGTATCACAATATTTATTGATAGATACATGTATATAAAATCAGGGCATGAACTTAACTTGATAAACTAGGTAGACTTAATTTCAAAACTATAAAAAGAGGGACCAATTCAAATTCTCATTATCTGCTTCACACCCATGAAGACTATTTCAAAAGCATTTATGATCTCTCAAAACTGATCAGTTTTGTGCAAGTAAATCATGTTTCCTTTAAAAAGACTTGCGCACTTTCCCAGGCTCAAGGATATTAAAATCTAGCACATAAAGCCCATTACTAGAGGTAGAAATATAGGCAATATACTATTATAACAACAACCACCAATTGCGGTTAAGGACTTTTCTTTAACAACCAAATGGATAATCAAATATTGCAACAACTCAAGTACTGCTGACCAAAGTGCATTTCTACAGTATTTAGCATAGCTATTCAGTTTTCTAACTTAAAAAAAAAAACCTATGATAACTGACAGCAAAAGAAGTTCCTTGCAATAGACTCCCTCTGCTTGAGAAATTAGGATGTAATTATTACATATTGCTAATATACTACCAAAACATTAAAGATACTCCTAAAAGGTAGGCTTTTGCCAATCAAAAGTCTACCCAGACATGACCCAAGGAAAAAAAAAAACACAGATAATTCATCAATGATTGCATTTTCCATAAATTTCTTATATTTACTCAATTCCAGTGCAAATATTATATTCTTTTATTAAAATCTTCACGTATTTTGCATTCCATAAACAGAGTCAACACACTTTTCCATAAAGAGCCAGATAGTATATATTTTATCTTTGAAAGGCATTTAGTCTTTCATAGTGACTCAATTTTGCCTTAACACTAAAGCAGCATCAACAAAAAGTAAACCAAAAGGGGAAGTTGCGTTTTAATAAAACTTTATTTACAAAAAAAATCAATGGGCTATAGTTTGCCAATCTATAACCTAACAGATGAAATAATGAAAATGTAATTGCATTCAAAATTTACAAATTTTATATGTTGTTATTAAGAATGTAATTTAGTAAATGTAAACTTTTTTGTACATTTTTCATGTATGTCCTCTAGTGAGTTCTAGCATTGAATATCAATCTAGTAGTGAGTATAAAGGGTCAGAATTACATTTCATGCTATATCTCAGCACATATACATTTAAGAATATAAATTATTTTGTATTGCAAAATTCCTCAGGCATGTGAGTTTTGCAAAAACCATACTAAATTGTAGGTATCTCTTGAACAATAAATCAGAACACAAAAAACGCAAGAAAATAGTATCTCATTATGCAAGTTTCTATTGAATTTATGCTCTCTAAAAGGAATGATTTGAAAGGTTAATTAACATATTTTCTCCTACTCAGGCTCTTCTGCCTCTCAAGCTCTCCTCGCATTCTGAAACCTGATCCATCTCTGAATTTGGCAGCAGCAAAACTCACAGACCCTCATGGATGGTACTGGATGTAACTGCCGTTTGTTTTGAGTGTATTGGGCAAGAGATATGGAGAAGCAGTGCCCTGGAGCCTGAATCATGTGGGTTAGGAGAGCAAAAGTTTCTGGGCATAGGTGTTCTGTGCCAGGGCTGAATGGTAGCTCATGAGTCACAGAGAAGGGAACAGAGCTATTTACTGATGGATGGAGGACTTATCATTGGCTCCAAATGCCAGTCGTTTCCTTCTAAACTAATATTTCAAAATCTCAAATTGTTTTATACAAGAAAGTCATCTGGGGAACTTAATGTATATGTAATCTAATATATATATATATATATATGCACAGAAATTGCTTCATCACTGACCATGGTTATCTGGTAGGTCTCCAAGAGATGGTTGTGATGTGTGTGTAAGTGTGTCTTCTTACTGGAATCTCCCCAGACAATTACATGGTGAAGTAATGTTTTGGAACCACCAATCTAGACCATGCAAGAAAGGAAACTGATAGATCTTTTAAAATATTGATGTTACCCTGCCTTACACAAGATTATTTCTTTAAGAAAAGTTTTGTTACTTTGGTTGCAGTACTATTTTTGTTATTCAAGGGCTTCTCAGACAAGTTCTAGCACCCTGCCCTCTAGTAGCAGTACTGAATGATTCTGAGTGAAGTAATAAGATACATGGACCAGTTACTGAAACAGCGAGACTGTATGTATAGTCCTTATCCCCCATGTCCTCTGCCTGCCTTCTGTCTATAGAAAAATTTTAGCTAAAGAATACATTTAATCACAGAAGTGAGAAAACGCAGAATCAAAGGGAAGTAGTTAAACAAGACAACATGATAATAGTTTTGTCATTAAGCAAAGAAAAGGTCCTTTAGTTCTTCCTCAAGGGCTATAGATAATATTCTGAGCCATATCAGATAATATTCTGAGCAGTCTTATAGATGCTGAGACCCTTACCGGGTGGAAAAAGACTATGACCAGATTGTAGCCATGACATAAGCTGCCACAATTCAGAGAATTTGCCTCAAAGAAATGGGAACAAACCAACCCTGGAACTGAAAACTAACTGTACTTAAAATAATCAAGATGACACTGATCAGACCACTGCATGACCAATTTCAAGATGACTCTGAGAGCTGACTGTACTGTTTCTGCATGTAGACCCCTCCCTCTATCTATATGCCCCTGAAACTCCCCTTTAAAAGCTCTTGCCCACTGGCTGTCAGTAGGGTAGTTGGCCTTTGGATGCAAATTTGCCCTCTTCCCATTTGCTAGCATCCAAAATAAAGCAAACTTTCCCTTCTACCAAACTTGCCTCTCAAATATTGGCTTTTGAGCAGTGAGCAGCCAGACCCAACTTTCAGTAACACCTCCAGGGGCTTAATTTATTTTTGTTAAAGAACTAAATTACACTGCTGTGAGATTAGAAAACTTGAATAGCTACAGGGAGCTCGTTGGAACTCTTGTTTCTCCCCTTAGAGGAAACACTATGACAATGCTTTGGGCATGACATGGCTACTTACAGCTCTGGGATCCACCTGCCATGGGAGCCATCTTTGATGTCTCAGCAACTAATGAGGCATGATTTTATATGTTTCCCTGAATTTCTCTGTTTTTTTTTTTTTTTTTTCAATTTGGTTTTGTAGTTCTTTTGAATTCAATGCCTTCACTTTTGTAAATACTTCTGAAGAGTAGTGACTTTGCCTGATTAATCATTATATTCTTAGTACACAGCACTGTTTCTAATCCATAATACATGCTCAATAAAAATTGCAACCAAGTAAGTATTTAATAAATAAATAAGCTTCAACATTTACCAACTTTCTTCACTGCTGCTGAAAGAGCTCCTCACATGAGAACAGGAATAAAAAGATATTTGATTCCCATTGCTTCTAATTTGCTATTTGAAGTAACAGATCCTGTGTTATCCTGGGAAAGCTCTGCCATTCTAAGAGTTGCCATCACCATTTTCTGAACAGAAGACAGAGATCAAGGGCCCTCTTATAAGAGGTTTCTTACTCTCTTACATCTTAACCCCCCAAAAGAAAATTGTTAGGTTGGCAAGGGAATTTCTGGAAAATGTAAATTTATAACTTACTTTTCTGTTTCTTGTTAATATATGTAAACTCATGATTATAGAGTTAAATAATTTTGAAAAGTATACCAGGACATTTTAAAATGTGGACTATAAGCCTTTAAGATGTAAGTTTCTTGGTAAGGAGATCATAGACTTCGGTGGTGACAGGTGATGCCAGGGCATAAAGGAGAAGGTTCCTATAAAGACTAATGCTATTGGACTCCATCAATAGCTGCAAATATACTTAAATCTCTGATCTTCAATTACATTAGACTGTGATTGAAAGTTGTTTCAGAACATTCACTTCTTTGTACTTATTTTCTTCTATCATTAAATTCAGATTTAAAAGCCTCCCTAGGCTCTTTCTCCAGGCACCCCTCGCCTTCTTCACCTCTATCCACTCCACCACTTTCTCTTTCTCCTGTGTTTTACCTGCCATCTGGAACCACTTCCCTGCCTCTCTGGACTTAATTGACTCTTTTCAAATCGCATCTCTAGCCCCCATCTCTCCTGTCTGCCTTCTGACTCCTAACCTCACAGAAACAATCAGCCTCTTCTGGGGAGCCTGGCGGTTTCCCTCTGCTGAAGTTCTTGTCCTTTCCCGCTCTTCTCCACTCAAGTGGCTCTCTGTAATCTCTATGCTGTTGCTTGTTCCTTTATTTAAAGCTATTTAAAGAAGCAACTGCAAATGTCATTGCATTGTTCCAGATACACATGTACATGCGTGCAAAGCCTATTTAATTGTGTTGCATCTTACATAATCAGTATGAGTCACTGAAGTAAAACCCATTAAGGAAAAATTACTCTCTAAGGAGATAGAATATTGCACTTGGGTGACTTCCTCTTGGTCAGGAAGAAGAGACAGGCTTCCTTAATTCATAATTGGCTTTAAAGGCTCAGAGAATACATTTCAGATTGTGTCATTTTAATATGTTCAAAGACATAGAAATATTCAGAATCGGCACCTCCCTTGCAACCCCCTGCAAAAATTAAGATCTGCTTTTTGGAAATTTGATCTAAAATATTAAAAAAGTGATTACAAATAAAACAAAAAGATATTTGTAAGTTGAAACAATTTTAAAAATCTATCCTGTATAAAAATATCAGCTGAACCTAATTACTCAATGTTAGTGTTAAAAGAATACAATGTCTTTGAAGTTTTAGTATGAGAAAAAATATGTTGGACAATGAAAAAAAAAAGATACTGCTATGCTACCTTAACTTAAAATCTATAAATATCCTCTTCTGAGTGTTAAAATATTAATATAGTTTGAAAATCTATAACGAGTTTCTACCTGTTTTCATCAATTTAGAAAAATTCTTTAGTCCTCATTTTCAGTTCTTTTTCAATGTGCAAGACAGCTAAAACAGGACTTGCCAATGGTCACTGGAATATCAAAGAACTCACAGAATTCTTTACAATGTCAGTTTTGACAAGAGCAGTTCTCATATTTTTGGAAGCTGCTCGTAGATGATCAGGACATTCTGACTCAAAACATCAAGCCTCTCACAGAAACCCAAGTTAGCTGTAACAAGAACACTAAAGAAGTGTCATATTTCAGTAAAATTAAATCTTTAATAAATTTTGCCTTCAGTTTTTCAGTAAAATAAAATCTTTTCAGGTTCACATTCAAGGTTATTTGCATTGACTTTCTGATGAACAAAATAGTCACCGAGAAATATGAGCAGTTTCTTCTATGATTGTTAGATTAATTTAGGAAACACTTATTGTCAGGCATAAATGATAGTCACTAGAGATTTCTAAAACACCTTTCCAGCCTCAAAAATGCTGTAGTCTATTGAGAAAGGGAAATTTGCATGTGTTACGAATAATAAACCCTAGCAGTTATAAGATTAATATGCCAAAAGGTGACAACATTCAGAAAGCCAAAATATTAATTTAAATTCCTGAGATAAATCTCTCCTGCTAATCAATTCATAAAGCATAATATTTACAACAGACCTGGTCACAGTGGCTCTTAGTGATAGCTCAGTCCATGCCTAGCTGAAATGAGGTGTTTAATACATATTCTGAGAAGTGACAGTGTAGTGCTATCGAGCATATATCAGTTTTGTATTATTTCTATCTTTTTTGTGTTATCCAAGATGACACTTTTTTGCCCTTCATCTTTGTGGATTACATGAAAGGAAAATAAGATTTTATTTGACTGGGTAGCTCTTCGTGCACAGATGGGCTATGCTCTCTTCTGCTGGCATATTAGCTCTGTTTGTGATAGAAATGTCTCCAACCTTTTTTTAAAAAAATGGTAGGCTTGTTACAGGATAACACAGAGTGCTATCATCAGCTCTCATCAGGGCAAAGCAGATGTTCCTCAGCCCTGTGTAATCCCCACCTGCAGTACACTGGATGCCCCAGACCACAAGACACACGGTTGAGAGGTCCTAACGTCTGTCGCTTGTGCTCTCGAAGTGTAGCACCTACTTGCCTTTGTCTGCTTGAGACGGTCACACGAAGGGGAAACAGTGTATGAAAGCCAAACAAAAGGAAGGCAACTGAATTCAGGAGCCATCTCTTTTTAGCTTCAGAGAAGTCAGTATTTAAGCCAGACATTTGGTGCCTTGGTTTTCATTCAAAATTTACAACAGACTCTTACACAGATAAATGATTGCCCTGACAAGACCCTCTGGGACACTAAACTATTATTTATAATTATTGTTCAAGTATGCTTTTCAAATTGAAGGTCTGCTTGTACCTGCCAAAAATCTATTTTCAAAGAACTTTACTTAATTAATTACACTCATGTTTGTGTGGTAACAAAATTCTATAAAATATTTAAACTATAAATAAAAATAGGGTGGAAAACAGCTGATAGAAAATGCTCATAATTGATTTTGCAAAAGTTGAATAAACTGAAATGATACATTTAATCAGGACAAATATTATGTGGTAGGTCATGCGTATAACCTTTTTTTAATTGTAGAAAAGAAAAGCTACTTGTCATTTTGGTTACATAATTTCTACTTTAAATTATTTCTCTTGATTCAATTTCCATGTTAATGTAAAATCAAAAGATAACAAACTGTTAGGAATTCTGAAAGGGCAAATTAAAAAAAGGAAAACTAAGTAAGAGATTTAGGAATCTGAGAGTTCTTTATTTAAAAAGTTAGCTATAAATATATCAATGCATTTTTACTGGGTTATCTCTCATAAGTAAAACAGTTTCACATTTGATAACTCTTTTGATAAAGTTATAGTGGACTTGAATGGAACAGATATAGTTTAATTTTGATCTGTAATTAACTTATTTTATTATTTGTTGTCAGAAAAATATCTATGTATTGGAACTCAAGTCTTTGGAATAAAATTTTAATTTGTAAATGATGTCTTAACAAAATCAAGAAATGTACATCAGTCCATTTGTATAACTTTATAGAACATTACACAAAGAAAACATAATTTAGGTAAATGGGAAATTAATCATATAGAATAAATTTTAGACAATCTCTTAATTTGTTGTTATGCTCTATTCACATTTGTATAAATTTTTCATATATTTTAATTACCTTAACAAATGAAACATGCATATTTTCATTTTAAAATAGTTGTATTTTTTCATCTCTATTGGGATAGTAACTTAACTGGTTTTTTAATTTAAAATATTATTTGAATATAAATTTTAAATGAGTACAAAAATCTAAAATCAAACTAAATCTAATAGCTAAAAAATATAATCATTGACTTTTTGCTATATGATAAAAATAATCTTCACAAAAGTGGAAGATATGTGGGAAATCCCAACAGTGGTAAGCACAGAAACTAAAATTATTGACACATGCTTGATTGATTTGCTGAATAAAAACCCATTACCCAGCTTCTTTCTCTACCCTGTTTCAGCAAGCTTAGGTAACATTATTACCAAAAGAGACTGAAACATGTAATACATTGATGTATTCTGCCCTTTCTGTCAGAGTTTCCTATTCTCTTTTCTAATAGGAAGCTGATGATTTTTCCTTTGACTCTTGATTGTGCTAAAATGAGCTATTTCTTCATATGAATGTTATTGTTCTCTTCTATTGTGAATGACTCTCCATTCACCCACTGAGTCATATGCTTGATCTTTTGTCAATAATTTTAGTTTTTATGCTTACCACTGTTGGGATTTCCCACATATCTTGATTGCAGAAGTCAATCATAACCAAAATTTAATTGACTAATTGAACCTGTATATACATTCAATTAAATATCACTCATGTAATTATAATGAAAATATGCATGTCTAAAATGATTTCAAATTAACACTTGATACTAGGAGAATATGAATGTAATTCAAAAATCTATAGACATATAAAGGAATGTTGGGACACAGAATTTAGAATCTATTGTAGACTTTTGATATTCAATATATTTTTAGATGTTTGTTTTACAGCAGTACATTGTCTAGGAGTCATTACTGACTATAAAGTCCATGGAATTCTCCAGGCCAGAATACTGGAGTGGGTAGCCTTTCCCTTCTCGAGGGGATCTTCCCAACCCAGGGATCAAACCCAGATCTCCTGCATTGCAGGTGGATTATTTACCAGTTGAGCCAAAGGGGAAGCTCCCCCAAAGCAACTACTAAATACATCCATCATCAATACATTGTCTAAGAGTCATTACTGACTGAGGTAACTTTTTCTGAAGGTCCATGGATTTATCAGGGATTGTTCTGATATAAAGTATTAGGTAGATCTCTTCCCACTCCTGGCAAATGTCTTTTTGACTTCAATATCAATGATTATTTTCTGCAATTGTTTTTGGAAGTATCTTGATTTATGTAGACTATTATAATAATAACTGATCTTCAATAAGTTATTTACAGTTTTTTCATAAGGAATTTCATAATTTCATAAGGAATTTCATAAGGAATAAAAGACGCTTACTCCTTGAAAGGAAAGTTATGGCCAGCCTGGACAGCATATTGAAGAGCAGAGACATTACTTTGCCAACAAAGGTCCTCTAGTCAAGGCTATGGTTTTTCCAGTGGTCATGTATGGATGTGAGAGTTGGACTGTGAAGAAGGCTGAGTGCCAAAGAATTGATGCTTTTGAACTGTGGTGTTGGAGAAGACCCTTGAGAGTCCCTTGGACTTCAAGGAGATCCAACCAGTCCATCCTAAAGATCATTCCTGGGTGTTCATTGGTAGGACTGATGTTGAAGCTGAAACTCCAATACTTTAGCCACCTGATGTGAAGAGCTGACTCATTTGAAAAGATCCTGATGCCGGGAAAGATTGAGGGCAGAAGGAGAAGGGGATGACAGAGGATGAGATGGCTGGATGGCATCACCAGCTCAATGGATATGGGTTTGGATGGACTCCAGGAATTGGTGATTGGCAGGGAGGCCTGGAGTGCTGCAGTTCTTGGGGTCGCAAAGAGTCGGACACGACTCTACAACTGAACTGAATTGAATTAATAAGGAATTTAGTCTTCTATGTCAGAAAATTTTTCCTATTTAAATTATTGCAATAAAATTACTTTCTTAATAAAACAATAAAGGATCTATATGTAGTTGAGCAGTAAATAATCCAGCTGTCAACCAGGGTTCAATCCCTGGGTGGAGAAAATCTCCTAGAGAAGAAAATGACAACCCACTCCATTATTGTTGCCTGGAAAATGCCATGGAAAGAGGAATCTGATGGGCTACAGTTCATGTGGTTGCAAAGAGTCAGACATGACTTAGGGGCTAACCAACAACAAACAGCAAAATTAAATTACTTTTCTCTGAGAGGAGCAAGTCTGTATTATAAGGAGCATATAAAACACATGATTTTCAGATTTTAGATTTCAAAGTACTGATAATCAGCATTCTTCACTTGATCTGCAAAGCACTCTTAGTTTGTTGTACTATGTCCAAATCATACTGTGGTTTGTTTTTTTCTAGTGCTAAAATTGCAGACAAAGATAAAACAAGGTGAATGTTCAACCTTGTTGAACACTGATCGCTAGAAGTCGATGGTTGGAAATGGTGGCTAACTAGTTATAATTACTAATGTAAATGCTAAAAGTTAATCTGCTATCTATTTATTTAGGATAACATATTTCATAATGTAGGTGAGTTATGGTCACATCAAGGGAGCTACATAACACAGCAGCAATAAGATTTCTCAATGTTAAATTCCCTAAAATAATCTAGAATCATCAGCCAATATCAACCCAATAAAAACCTATAAAAACAGGTAAATGTGTCAAATCAACATAATGGCAACAGGATCGAAGACAGAAGTCAACTGGGGAAGAATTAATACAGTTTCTAGTGTGTTCTCAACAAAGCCCATTTCTGTATAACTTTGTAACTTTTCTTATAAATGCCAAAATCAGCTTTAGTATAAATCTCATATCAACTTTATTCTCTTTGGACTTTATATTTTTCATTAATGGATAGAGACTGAGGGAAAATATTCAGTTTCAGTATATTAAATGCATTAAAATTATTTTAATTAGATTGGTCAAATAAATGTTTCTAATCTACTAAAATGATTACATGTATAGCATTTAAAATTACATTTGTATTTCAGAATAGCACTCAAATTACCCAGACAAGTTGTTCCATGTCCAGTTCTAACTGTTGCTTCTTGACCTGCATACAGGTTTCTCAGGAGGGAGGTCAGGTAGCCTGGTATTCCCATCTCTAAGAATTTTCCATGGTTTGTTGTGATCCATACAGTCAAAGGCTTTGGCATAGTCAATAAAGCAGTAGATGTTTTCCTGGAACTCTTACTTTTTCTATGATCCAACAGATGTTGACAATTTGATCTTTGGTTCCTCTGCATTTCCTAAATCCAGCTTGAATATCTGGTAGTTCTCAGTTCATGTACTGTTGAACCTCACTTGGAAAATTTTGAGTATTACTTTGCTAGTGTGTGAGATGAGTGCAATTGTGTGGTAGTTTGAACATTTGTTGACATCGCCTTTCTTTGGGATTGGAATGAAAACTGACCTTTTCAGTCCTGTGGCCACCACTGAGTTTTCCAAATTTGCTGGCACATTGAGTGCAGCACTTTCACAGCATCATCTTTTAGGATTTGAAATAGCTCATCTGGAATTCCTTCACCTCCACTAGCTTTGTTGATAGTGGTGCCCACTTGTTTTCACATTCCAGGATGTCTGGCTCCAGGTGAGTATTCACACCTTCTTGGTTATCTGGTTCTTGAAGATCTTTTGTGTATAATTCTTCTGTGTATTCTTGCCACCTTTTCTTAATATCTTCTGTTTCTGTTAGGTCCATAGAGGCTAGGAGAAAGTAGGCAGGGAGTGTCTGCTAATGGATATGTTTTTTGTGTGTGTGGTGGGGTGGGGGTGGGGGGCAAGTTGGAGGTAATTAAATGTCCTAAAATTAAATGGTGATGTTGCATAATTCTGTAAGTATGTTGAAAGTCACTGAATCACACACTTTAAAAGAATGGATTTTATGATAGGTGAATATCTCAATAAAGCTGCTATTTAAAAATAATTTTACAATTACCAATATTCTTTTGCTTTTAATCTATGTTAATAATAATATATACTAAGACAGTTTTTTCTAGCTTTTATTAATGCTGTGTTAGAGTTACTTTTTTTAGTTAAATAACTTTGAGAGGTTCATTTCATTTGCTATTAGCTTGAAAACAATCTTTTTAAAATTAAGGACTGATAAATGTGTCAAACTAAGTAAATTTGTACTTGTGTGAAATTATATAATCAATTTTATATTTACAAGTATAGAATGGCTATTTTTATTCAAAAATTGTTTGTTCAGATGTTTTATCCACCTTTTAATTAGGTTGTTTCCCTATTGTGAGTTTTAAAGAGTCCATTGTATATTTTGGATAAAATTCCTTTATTAGATTTGTGTTTTGTCAAATTTTCTCCGAATCTGGAGCTTGTATTTGCATTCATTTAAAAGTGCCTTTCACAAAGCAGAAGTATTTAATTTTAATAAAGTTTGAATTAACAATTTTTTTCATGAAGCATACTATTTTGGTGTCTGAACAAACATCTCAATAAGAAGATATACAACTGACAACAAACATATAAAAAGAGGGTTAACATCATATGTGATTAGGGATTTTCAAAACAAAACAGTAAGAGATACCACTGCATATCTATGTGTTTGCGGTTCTAAGTCATGTGAGCACAGTCTTTGCGACCCCATAGACTGTAGCCTGCCAGGCTCCTCTGTCCATGGAATTTTCCAGGTAAGGATACTGGAGCCATTTCCTACTCCAGGGGGTCTTCCCAATTGAGGGATAGAATCCGTGGATTTTACATCTCTTGTATTGGCAGGCAGATTCTTTACCACTGCACCACTACATACCTTTGAGAATGACTAAAATACCAAACATTATTTTTGGGGGGCTCCAAAATCACTACAGATGATGATTGCAGCCATGAAATTAAAAGACGCTTACTCCTTGGAAGGAAAGTTATGACCAACCTAGATAGCATATTCAAAAGCGGAGACATTAGTTTGCTAACAAAGGTCTGTCTAGTCAGTTCAGTTAAGTTCATTTCAGTCACTCAGTCGTGTCCGACTCTTTGCGACCCCATGAATCGCAGCACGCCAGGCCTCCCTGTCCATCACCAACTCCCAGAGTTCACTGAGACTCATGTCCATCGAGTCAGTGAATGCCATCCAGCCATCTCATCTTCGGTCGTCCCCTTCTCCTCCTGCCCTCAATCCCTCCCAGCATCAGAGTCTTTTCCAATGAGTCAGCTCTTCGCATGAGGTTGCCAAAGTACTGGAGTTTCAGCTTTAGCATCATTCCTTCCAAAGAAATCTCAGGGCTGATCTCCTTCAGAATGGACTGGTTGGATCTCCTTGCAGTCCAAGGGACTCTCAAGGCTATGGTTTTTCCAGTAGTCATGTATGGATGTGAGAGTTGGACTGTGAAGAAAGTTGAGCGCTGAAGAATTGATGCTTTTGAACTGTGGTGTTGGAGAAGACTCTTGAGAATCCCTTGGACTGCAAGGAGATCCAACCAGTCCATTCTAAAGGAGATCAGTCCTGGGTGTTCTTTGGAAGGAATGATGCTAAAGCTGAAACTCCAGTACTTTGGCCACCTCATGCGAAGCGTTGACTCATTGGAAAAGACCCTGATTCTGGGAGGGATTGGGGGAAGGAGGAGAAGGGGACGACAGAGGATGAGATGGCTGGATGGCATCACCGACTCGATGGATGTGAGTTTGAGTGAACTCCGGGAGTTGGTGATGGACAGGGAGGCCTGGCATGCTGTGATTCATGGGGTTGCAAAGAGTCGGACATGACTAAGCGAGTGAACTGAACTGAACTGAACTGAAAATCCCAAACACTGACAACACCAAATGCTGATGAAGATGTGGAGGAGCCTCATTCACTGCTGGTGAGAATGAAAAATGGTACAGACTCTAACAAGAATACTGTCAGTTTCTTAACAAAGCTAAACAGTCTACCACACCATCTTGCAATTGCCTTCATAAGTATTTGCCCAAAGGAGTTGAAAACTTATGTCCACACCAAAACTTGCACACAACTGTTTATAATAGCCTTATTCACAACAAAATCAGAAGTAAGCAGAATAGTCCTCAGTGGGCGAATGGACAAAATACTGTGGTGCATCCATAAAATGGC
>NW_011494950.1:4091593-4096936 GCF_000754665.1 Bison bison bison | reverse complement strand
AAATGGCAAGTACTGGGCAACTGAAGTAAACAAACTATCAAACCACAAGAAGACATAGAAGAACCTTAAGTTATTCTTATTGCTAATTGAAATAACCTAACCTCAAGAGAGTAGACATAATGGTTTCAACTACATAACGTTTTGGAAAAGGCAAGCTGTAGAGACGGTAAGAAAAAAAAAATCAGTGATTGACAGAAGATGTGGAGAAGGCTGTGGAATTCAGGGAAGTCTTAGTGACACAAAAATATTTTGTTGAGACTATAGTATGATAATGGTGGGTACGTGATATCATGCATTTGGAGGAATCCATAAAACTAGAAGTATGAATAATGAGCTCTAATGTAAACATCAGACTTTAATAATAATGCATCAATATCAGTTGATCAGTTATAACAAATGTACCGATTCAAGGGCTTCCCAGGTAGCGCTAGCAGTAAAGAAACTGCCTGACAGTGCAGGAGACAAGATGTAGGAATTCTCGGGGTCGATCCCTCCGTCAGGAAGATTCCCTGGAAGAGAGCATGGCAACCAGTATTCTTGCCTGGAGAATCCCATGGACAAAGGAGCCTGGTTGCCTACAGTTCATGGGATCACAAAGAGTTGGACATGACTGAGTGACTGACACGGATTCAAGAGGTTCATAATAGAGGAAACTGTGGTGAGGGGAATGGAGAGTGAGTTTATAGTTTTTGTATTTCCTACTCATTTTTTCTGTAAGGTTCAAACTGCTCTATAAAATAAAGTCCATTAATTTAAAAAAAAATTTTCAATCCTAATATTAAAAGTTATTTTAATTTTCAAAATTTAAGTAGTACTTAAAATATCACCTAAATTTGAATGAAAGTAAATACATTTAAGAAATGTTCAGTAGAAGTTTATATAAATTCTGATGTCAGAATGCCTTAATTGTAGGAAAAAGACCCTAAACATTGAGTCCTCAGTGACAAAGTCTAATAGGCAGGGAAACAAGAAAGTGAAGTCGCTCAGTCGTGTCCAACTCTTTGTGACCCCATAGACTGTAGCCTGCCAGGCTCCTCTGTCCATGGGATTCTCCAGGCAAGAATACTGGAGTGGGTTCCCATTTCCTTCTCCAGAGGAATCTTCACAACCCAGGGATGGAAAAGGCAAGAAGGAAAAGAAAAGGTTATTAATTTAAATTAAGTATTTAACGTTTCACAAAAGAAATCATTTGAGCATTTAATAAGGCTTAGTACATGTTTGGTATTGTGGGGAAAAATATCTAAAAGTAAGATGAAGTATTACAATTACTCTGTTTCAAGGTATTTGACTACCTCCTTCTATCATCCTTTATATTTGCCAACCTTCCTGGACTCATTTTTCTTTTTCTTTTCCTGAAGGAGTGAGTCAGTGGGTTCACTAAGATCTTTCCCAGATCTGAGAATGTATCCAATTAGAAAAGCAAAGTATCTCTTGTGAGCAAATTTCCAAGAGAATACAAAAAAATTTTGAACAATAAAAGTTGGGATAGTCCAGGTTCGATGCACGGTACTGGAGGCTTGGGGCTGGTGCACTGGGACGACCCAGAGGGAGGGGAGGGGAGGGAGGAAGGTGGAGGGTTCAGGATGGGGAACGTGGGTATACCTGTGGCGGATTCATTTCGATATTTGGCAAAACTAATACAATATTGTAAAGTTTAAAAAAAAAAAAAAGTTGGGAATTGAGAATCTAATACCGACTCACCCTCTTTAATAAACCACACAGCTCTGGAGCAACAATAATAAAAGAAATGGAACTCAAGTATCAGAAATATTAATATTTAAAATAAGCTACATTTGAATTTACATAAGGCAATGGCACCCCACTCCAGTACTCTTTCCTGGAAAATCCCATGAACGGAGGAGCCTGGTAGGCTGCAGTCCATGGGGTCGCTAGAGTCGGACACGACTGAGAGACTTCACTTTCCCTTTTCACTTTCATGCATTGGAGAAGGAAATGGCAACCAACTCCAGTGTTCTTGCCTGGAGAATCCCAGGGACGGAGAAGCCTGGTGGGCTACTGTCTATGGGGTCGCACAGAGCCGGACACGACTGAAGTGACTTAGCAGCAGCAGCAGCATGTCTTAATGAGGGCTTAATGAACTTACATATGTCTTAATGTCACTAACTGTAAAGAACCCTCCTGCCAATGCAGGTAGATGCAGGAGACTATGCTTCAATCCCTGGGTGGGGACGATCCCCTGGAAGAGGGCGTGGCAATCCACTCCAGTATCCTTGCCTGGAGAAACCCATGGACAGAGGAGACTAGCAGACTCAGTCAGTAGGACCTCAAAAAGTTGGACACAACTGGAGTTACTTAGCACACATGCACATGTCTTACTGAAGAATTTTCTCTTCTTGACCCTGTACTGTCCTACCGCATATTATGATGAGACATAATATGCATACTGTAACAGTAGCCACATCTTATTTATATACTGGAGAGCAGATTCATAAAATAAATTTCTCATTAAAAATAGATTTCTTTACAAATGAACTTACTTATAAAACACAGACTTGGAGAACAAACTTATGGTTATCACAGGGAAAGGGTGGGGGAAAACATAGCTACAGAGTTTGGGATCAACATGTACACATTGCTACATTTAAAATCGATAATCAACAAGGACCTACTGTACAGCAAAGGAACTCTGCTCAATGTCATGCGGCAGCCTGGATGAGAGAGGAGTTTGGGGATGAATGGAAACATGTATATATAAGGTCGGGTGGCTTTGCTGTGCGCCTGAAACTATCACAGCATTGTTAATTGGCTACATTCTAATAGAAAGTAAAAGTTTACAAAAATAAAAACATTATGAAACAGTGGGAAAAAAGAGATTTCCTTTTCTAGGTATTTCTCATACAATATAACAAAGGTCAAAGGTGGAATTTTAGTGGTGCGGCGCTTGTGAAGTTTCAAAATATTATCTAGCACTACTCAAATTTTATCCTCATTCAACTCTGATTAACAGGAAGTGAGAATGGGAAGCATTCCAGCAACGTTCATTAAAAATATTCTCTGTACATGAAATCTGTTGGTTGTCTCTATTCTTTGATGTACAGCTTAGCTTACATGCGCACAAGTTCATACTTTGGGTATATTTTCATTATATATGTATAACCAAAGTATTACAATATACATAGTATATAAAATATATATATATTTATGATAGTCTGTAAATAATTTATTTTTCACTAAAATTGATTTAAATATATGAAAGGCTAAAATATTTTGTACAGTTCTAATCAACAAGTATTTTGATTTACGATTCACTATCTCTAAGATATTGAAATAAACCCTGTGTGTTTCTGGGTGTGATATTTCTTATTTTGCTTTCCATGATGAAACTTAACCTTAATAGGTGTGTGTGTGTGTGTGTGTGTATCTAAGGGAGAGAAAGAAGGAGAAAAAGAGAGAGGAGACAGATATACTTTTTGCAAACATATAAAATTTTAAATTGCTTTTGTAACAGGCATGGAACCATTCAAAAAAGGAAGATTATGGCATCTGGTCCCATAACTTCATGGCAAAAAGATGGAGAAACAATGGAAACAGTAACAGACTTTATTTTCTTGAGCTCCAAAATCACTGCAGATGCTGACAACAGCCATGAAATTAAAAGATGCTTGCTCTTTGGAAGAAAAGCTATGACAAACTTTACATAACAAAAAGCAGAGACATTACTTTGCTGACAAAGGTCCATATAGTCAAAGCTATGCTTTTTTTCAGTAGTCATGTATGGATGTGAGAGTTCGACCATAAAGAAGGCTGAGTGCTGAAGAATTGATGCTTTTGAACTGTGGTGTTGGAGAAGACTCTTGAGCATCCCTTAGACTGCAAGGAGATTAAACCAGTCAAACCTAAAGAAAATCAGCCCTGAATATTCAATGGAAAGATTGATGCTGAAGCTGAAGCTCCGATACTTTGGCTACCTGATGTGAAGAGCCAACTCATTAGAAAAGACCCTGATGCTGGGAAAGATTGAAGGCAGGAGGAGGAGGGGACAACAAATGATGAGATGGTTGGATGGCATCACCAACTCAATGGATGTGAGTTTGAGCAAACACTTATAGATGGTGAAGGACCATGGCGTGTTATGGTCCATGGATCCGCAGTTTTGGACATAACAGAGAGACTGAACAACAACAAGAGGCGTAGGACATATATACTCATTTTAGGATACAATGCATTTACTTAGAAAATAAAAGTTTAGGTAATTTTTAAACTAAATCATATTTTGAAGATGTGTAAGTTAACAACCAAAATTCTTAAATACCAGCAATGTTTAAGAAAGCTAAAAATAATACATTGTGCATGTTCTCTTTATAATCAAGAAATTTCTGTAAAAACTTCTTTTAAAATTAAGACAAAGAAGATTCTATCAATGTTTCTTTTGAAGGAATAACAATATTTCACCTGCTCAGAGAATATGTGAGAAAAAATAAGAAGAGAATAGAAAATAAATGCCTGGTTGTATTTTTATGAGCAGGGTTTTTTGGTAGCAATAACAATAAAAGAGGATGTTTAAAAATTGTTGTAATAGAATTTTCAATTATTTTTGAGTGGGCTTGTTGTTAATAATCATTTATTTTATGTATTATGAACATAGGAATTTTAAACTATAAATACTAATTATAAATTTCAATTACTGCTAAGTCACATCAGTCGTGTCTGACTCTGTGCGACCCCATAGACCGCAGCCCACCAGGCTCCCCTGTCTCTGGGATTCTCCAGGCAAGAACACTGTAGTGGGTTGCCATTTCCTTCTCCAATGCATGAAAGTGAAAAGTGAAAATGAAATTGCTCAATCGTATCTGACTCTTGGTGACCCCATGGACTGCAGCCTACCAGGCTCCTCCGCCCATGAGATTTTCCAGGCAAGAGTACTGGAATGGGTGCCATTGCCTTCTCCAAAATTTCAATTAAATCTCCTTCAAATAATCTTGCCTGAATAACTTTTATATTACTCCATTCTTCCTAGCTAAAAGGATATCTTTATTGCCTGTACATGAAGTAAAATGTCATAAATCATATCTTTTTAGGATGCCTGAATACTCAGATATGCAGATGACACCACCCTTATGGCAGAAAGTGAGGAAGAACTAAAGAGCCTCCTGATGAAAGTGAAAAAGGAGAGTGAAAAAGTTGGCTTAAAGCTCAACATTCAGAAAATTAAGATCATGGCATCCGGTCCCATTACTTCATGGGAAATAGATGGGGAAACAGTGGAAACAGTTGCTGACTTTATTCTTTTGGGCTCCAAGATCACTGCAGATGGTGACTGCAGCCATGAAATTAAAAGACACTTACTCCTTGGAAGGAAAGTTATGACCAACCTAGATAGCA
>NW_011494950.1:4079979-4091493 GCF_000754665.1 Bison bison bison | reverse complement strand
ATGAAATTAAAAGACACTTACTCCTTGGAAGGAAAGTTATGACCAACCTAGATAGCATATTAAAAAGCAGAAACATTACTTTTCCAGCAAAGGTCCGTCCAATCAAGGCTATGGTTTTTCCAGTAGTCATGTATGGATGTGAGAGTTGGACTATAAGGAAAGCTGAGTGCTGAAGAATTGATGCTTTTGAACTGTGGTATTGGAGAAGACTCTTGAGAGTCCCTTGGACTGCAAGGAGATCCAACAAGTCCATCCTAAAGCAGATCAGTCCTGGGTATTCATTGGAAGGACTGATGTTGAAGCTGAAACTCCAATACTTTGGCCACCTGATGCGAAGAGCTGACTCATTTGAAAAGACCCTGATGATGGGGAAATTGAGGGCAGGAGGAGAAGGGGACGACAGAGGATGAGATGGTTGGATGGCATCACTGACTCAATGGACAGGGGTTTAAGTAGACTCCAGGAGTTGGTGATGGACAGGGAGGCCTGGCATGCTGCAGTTCATGAGGTCGCAAAGAGTCGGACATAACTGAACGACTGAACTGAACTGAATACTCAGAACCAAAAAACTAATTTATAAGTGAATATCACTCTCTGACTTTCAGTTCATTTTTATAAAACCAACCAATGACAGTATTTGATGTCATTGAAAACTAGTCCACAAGATGGTATAGATCTCTCAGTAACTCAAAGTTAGCAGATGTACCCCTCATTATTGTTCAGAAAGATAATAAATATTGTGATTCTCAGGATATAGAATAAATACAGAAATATGGACTGATCACTTAACCAAGTCTTAAAGTATAGCATATTGTACCTGATTAAATCACCCACAAGCACAGAGAAATTCCATGTACTCCAGCTCTTTTTTTTTTTTAATTCTGCTTTAGTATTATAGCTTTATGGGAATAAGCTACTAGTTCAACAAAAACATACATAATAAATGTATACTGATCATTGATCACATAGAAAATCCCAAGTAATATACTAAGTGCTAGGAATTCAAATAGAGGACATAATTCTTGTCCTTAAAATTGCAAAGTCCAGGTGTAGTTTTTGATCATCTAGTGACTAAATTCTGTGTATTTCAGGGTGTTAGCTTTGTAGTACATCTACTTTAGACTTTTCAATAAACCAGGCCACTTGACAGGATGTGATGAAAGCTGAAACTTTCCATCTCCCAGATGGAAGTGATTGATAGGGGATATATTTCAGAATGTTGTTTGTTCATCCAAGTATCTGAAAACCTTAGCTTAATTTATGTTATCAGTTCTGGGAACATCAACCTCAGACAAGTAGGTTTTTCTGAGTATTTTTTCCTCTTGGATGTATTGATATATTACTTCAGATGTCAAGATAGAAATAATGTTCATCTATTTTTAACGTAATTCTTGATGTTAGAAGTGTAGGATGTTTTCCTATAATGAAGAATTTTGTGAAATAATTACATATTGTGGACTGTGATTTAAAATGAATAATAAGGGCAAAGCATTACAGAATAATTGGTTTGGGGAAAAGTTTAAAAATATAGAAATGATAAAAGGATGCTTCTTTGGACATAACACTCTGTATAGTCTTTTATCCTCGATATAACAGAAAAATGAAAATTACACTAAGATATTCATATTTAGCTTTTAACTACTGGTCCTTTGATCTCTGGAGTGTGTATTAAATTTTCTAATTCAAAACATGCTAAATAGCTTCTTATAGAAAATAGCAAAGGCTATATCAGATGAATATTACTTCTGAAAACTGATTATAATTCAAAGATGTTGCTCCATCCAAAGCTAGTGTGTCCACTTAAAAATATGTATTTAATTGAATTTTTAATTTAATCAACTTGAAGCTATGAATTTAGTGCCCCAGAAAGAAAGAGATTAAGATTGAATGGAGAGAGGAGGTCCCCATTGTGCTTTCCTAGTACATTTAAGATTTCACCTGAAGGGGCCACCCTCTAGTACACTGAACAATGCTTTCCACATGGTTATTAAATCCTATGGACAACAAAACAATAGGCCAGTGGATTTCACTTAGGACTTTCTTTAGCTCATTAAGTCTTGGGGCTTTCTTATAGAAAGTCAAACATGCTGTATTTTTCTTACAATAGGGCAGTAAGTATACTGAGTTTGACCACCTAATATCAAGCTGTAATTTTATTTAAAAACCATTTTCATAAAGAAAAGAACCAAAAATATTGTCTAAATGTTGAAAAGTCACTGAGGAACAGTTCAGTCTTAAAAAATACGCACACACACACAAAATATTTAGAATAGAGTTAGAGACATAGAAACGTTATAGCTTACTTAACAAAAAACAGTGAACTGAAACTCATCAAAGTTTCATGACACTGTTTTTAGATTGCATGCTTTAAAATTGTCTCCCATTTTGTAAAGACATTGATATCTAAAGTGAATTACATAAACATTCATCACTTCTTTTAATAATCAACTCTTGTGAGGTAAAACTTGGCAAGGAGTGATGTAGGAAATCTTTGCTTTAGATAAGGAATAAATACCACATCGGAACTGGTTCAAAGTAACTTTTCAGTTTCTCAGTATGTTGTCATTTAAATACCAAGCAATTATTCTGATAACTCCAGGAGAAAGAAAGTCCGTGTAGGAAATAGTTTATAAGAGCCATACTAGCACCGCGTTCATCAATTTCAAAATCAATTAGGTTCTAATGAAAACACTCCATATAAGCCAGGTAAAAAGTCCAGCTGCCAGGGAGATAAAGTGTCACAAACTATCAATGAAGAGCAAACAATCAATGAAGTGTTAGTGGGAAAACAAACTTTCCTCTTTACCTTCAACTATGCAAACAGCAAGCATTTCAAAAGCTACGAAAGTGCAACCCTACTGATAATGACAAAACAACAGTGCTGATTATCCAGTATGCTAGTGCAGAAGGCTTCAAAGTTTGCCGACTACATATAATCACTTCCATTCATAATGAAATATCGACTTCCTTTGATTTGTATTTAATCCTTATCTTGGAAAATGTATAATTTTCAAATAGCATAATCACACATACTTTAAACACTCATTAAATTCTTTTTGTTAGAATTGGATGAAATAACTACACTATCAACAGCTATTTCAAAGTTAGCACAACAAACTTTGGTGATTGATAAAGATGGCAAGAATGTGTTAGGTACCATAGATTAATTCAGTTCATCAGTTCAGATATGTAGTGGTCAAATATGGGGAAAAAAAAGAAATCAGGAACAGGATGTATTTTTGTTTTTATACATGATATTTAACCTGTTACATTTTTTATTATTCAGAAAGTCAATATAATCCAACAAATAGATCAGAAAACTAAAAGTGAAAGGAGCTGAGAATTTAGAATTATCAGATTTTAGAGACAGGAGGAAACAGAATTATTTTTAAAGACCTCACATTTTGAAAACAAAGTAACTAAGGTCTTTAAAGTGCTACATTTGGTTTTAAGTTTGAGTGGAATCTGCCTGCAATGTGGGAGAACCTGGTTTGATTCCTGTGTCGGGAAGATCCTCTGGAGAAGGGATATGCTACCCACTCCAGTGTTCTTGGGCTTTCCTTGTGGCTCATCTAGTAAAGAATCTGCCCGCAATGTGGGAGATCTGGGTTCTGTCCCTGGGTTGGGAAGATCCTCTGGAGAAGGGAAAGGCAACCCACTCCAGCGTTCTGGCCTAGAGAATTCCATGGACAGTCCATGGGGTCTCAAAGAGTTGGACACGACTGAGCGACTTTCACTCACTTCACTTGGTGGTAAAGGTAGAGCTAGGAATGTATCTTTTGATTCCAATTTTTTCCATCTCCCCAATCTGTTTAGAGCTTAATTATCATCCCAAACTCCATTATTGCTAATTATGAACAGAGCAATAGATTGTGAAGAACTCTCATATCCCTTCCATCTAACTCACTGCAGTTCATTTTTATATTCTACTAATATCTTAGAAATACTTGTAACCCATAGAATAGCATGGTATACTTTCAATCATATAACCTGTTTTGGCAGTGGTTGAATTTGGTCACAGTCAGGTAAAGCATAGGTAAGCTGCATTTCTTATTATCTGTTTCTTTTTTAAATGTGTTGTTATGTTTCTACCTCTTCAGATTTTTTTTTTTGTATATTTTCCTAAATCAGGAAAAAGGAAAATATTAATAGGTTCATAGACAAACAATGCCTTTGCACTTTAACGTGATGGGCAATGTTGTTATAATGTCATTTATTAAGGGAATTCTGACAGTGAAGGCAATGGCACCCCTCTCCAGTACTCTTGCCTGGAAAATCCCAGGGACAGAGGAGCCTGGTAGGCTGCCATCTATGGGGTCGCACAGAGTGGGACACGATTGACTCGACTTAGCAGCAGCAGCAGCAGCACGGTGTGTGAAGTGAGAAAGAATAGGACACATGATTTTTAGATACAATTGATTTTTTTTTTTTGCAGAGAAACACTCCCACTCTTTAAAAGGGGGAGATTTTATCAACACTGGGGCTTCTCTTGTGGCTCAAATGGTAAAGAATCACCTGCAATGTGGGAGACCTGCATTTGATCCCTGGATTGGGCAGATCTCCTGGAGAAGGACATCACAACCCACTTCAGTATTCTTGCCTAGAACATTCCATGGACTGAAAAGCCTGGTGGGCTACAGTCCATGGTGTTGCCAAGAGTCAGACATGCCTGAGTGACTAACACTTTTACTTTCGCACTTTTAGTCAAAATTAGTCCACATTACCATATGTAAAATAGATAGCCAATTGGAATTTGCTCTGTGACTCAGGGAACTCGAACCAAGACTCTGTAACAACCTAGAGGGATGGGATGGGTAGAGAGGTGGGGGACATATGCATACCTATGGCTGATTCATGTTGAGGTTTGGCAGAAGCCAACACAATTCTGTAAACCAATTATCCTTCAATTAAAAAATAAATAAATTTTTAAAAATAAAAAAAAACATGTTTTGGCTTCTTTTACAAGGGAGTGAAGCAAATGTTTTTAATAAATTCATGATGGGATAGAACTGCCAGACCTAGGCTTTCAAACTCTAGAACTCTGAAAGAATTTACAGATGTTACAGTGAAGCCATTATTGATAATTTTTAAGAATGGTAATGTTTTGGAATTATAGCAGAAGAAAGAAAAGTGAAAGTGAGTGTTAGTTGCTCAGTTGTTCACGGAATTCTCCAGGCACGAATACTGGAGTGAGTTGCCATTCCCTTCTCCAAGGGGTCTTCCTGACCCAAGGATCAAACCCAGGCCTCTTGCACTGCAGACAGATTCTCTACCATTAGAGTCATGAGGGAAGGCAATCCTCTTTCTGTCTCTCTCTTAATATTAAAGAGGTGAATTCTGTATATTGCTAAGGTTATCTAACACTAATCTCTGGAAGAATTAGTAAAGTATAACTCTAACAGAGAAATTCACTAACACCAGGTCCTACCAAATCTCCTTCTCTTTTTATTTACAGTCACTTTACTAAACTTGCATATCTAAGGAATGGTCTAAAATGCATGTATTTTCATTTCAGCAAGTCAAATGATCACATGTATTACTTTTAATTATAGAAAAATGGGAAAATGTAAATGATTAATAATATAGATTGTGAATACGAAGCTTATTGAAAAGCAATGCCCATTTGGTATTGATTAATGGATCACTCTTACTTGGGAGAGTAGTCTCAAGTGACTTACCACAGACACTGGCCCTATCTTGTCAACATCTAATCAACAATTTCCACAGAGTTTAAAAAGGTACCGCTTATCAGATTGCATTCAAAACTAGGTTATAAACATATTTGATGACAGATTTTATATCTAAAAATCCATATTCAGAAGCGTGTTGTTTAGCCCCCATGTGTTTGTATTTTTTATAGTTTTTTTCCCTGTGCTTGATATCAAATCTTACCACAGTGTGATCAGAAAAGACGCTTGAAATGATTTCAGTTTTTAAAAATTTACCAAGGTTAGATTTGTGGCCCAAGATGTGATCTATCCTGCAGAATGTTCCATGTACACTTGAGAAAAAGGTGAAATCCATTATTTTGGGGTGAAATGCCCTGTAGATATCAATTAGGTCTAACTGGTCCTTTGTATCATTCAAGGCTTGTGTTTCCTCACTAATTTTCTGTTTGGTTGATCTATCCATAGGTGTGAGTGGGGTATTAAAGTAACCCACTATTATTGTGTTACTGTTAATTTCCCCTTTCATACTTGTTAACATTTGCCTTAGCTATCAGGGTGCTCCTAGAAAAAGAAATAAAAGGAATCCAGATTGGAAAAGAAGTAAAACTCTCACTGTTTGCAGATGACAGGTTCCTCTACATAGAAAACCCTAAAGATACCACAAGAAAATTACTAGAGCTAATCAATGAATATAGTAAAGTTGCAGGATATAAAATTAATACACAGAAATCCCTTGCATTCCTATACACTAGCAATGAAAAAACAGAGAGAAAAATTAAGAAGACAACTGCATTCACCATTGCAATGAAAAGGATAGAATACTTAGGAAGAAATTTACCTAAAGAAACAAAGAAAAACAAACAAAAGATCTATATATACAAAACCATAAAACACTGATGAAAGAAATCAAAGACGACACAAATAGATGGAGAAATATACCATGTTTGTGGATTAAAAGAATCAATATAGTGAAAATGGGTATACTACCCAAAGCAATCTATAGAGTCAATGCAATCCCTATCAAGCTACCATCAGTATTTTTCACAGAACTAGAACAAATAATTTTACAATTTGCATGGAAACACACAAAAAATCTTGAATAGCCAAAGCAATCTTGAGAAAGAGGATTGGAATTGGAAGAGTCAACCTTCCTGACTTCAGACTATACTGCAAATCTGCAGTCATCAAGACAGTATGATGCAGGCACAAAGACAGAAATATAGATCAATTGAACAAAATAGAAAGCCCAGAGATAAACCCACGCACCTATGGACACCTTATCTTCGACAAAGGAGGCAAGAATATACAATGGAGAAAAGACAATCTCTTTAATAAGTGGTGCTGGGAAAACTGGTCAATCACATGTAAAAGAATGAAACTAGAACACTGTCTAACACCATACACAAAAATAAACTCAAAATGGATTAAAGATCTAAATGTAAGGCCAGAAATTATAAAACTCTTAGAGAAAAACATAGGCAGAACACTCTCTGACATAATTCGCAGCAAGATCCTCTATGACCCTCCTCCCAGAGTAATGGAAATAAAAACAAAAATAAACAAATGAGACCTAATTAAAGTTAAAAGCTTTTGCACAACAAAGGAAATTGTAAGCAAGGTGAAAAGGTAGCCTTCAGAATGGGATAAGATAATAGCAAATGAAACAACTGACAAAGAATTGATCTCCAAAATATACAAGTAGCTCATTCAGCTCAATACCAGAAAAATGAACAACCCAATCAAAATGTGGGCCAAAGACCTAAGCAGACATTTCTCCAAAGAAGACATGCAGATGGCAAATAAACACATGAAAAGATGCTCAACATCACTTATTATTAAAGAAATGCAAATCAAAACCGCAATGAGGTATCATCTCATGGCCACCATCAAAAAGTCTACAAACAATAAATGCTGGAGAGTACGGAGAAAAGGGAACCCTCTTACACTGTTGGTGGGAATGAAAACTGGTACAGCCACTGTGGGGAACAGTATGGAGATTCCTTATAAAAACTGAAAAAAGAACTGCCATATGACCCAGCAATCTCACTGCTGGGCATACGCACAGAGGAAACCAGATTTGAAAGAGACACATGTACCGCAGTGTTCATTGCAGCACTCCAGGTGAGTGATCACACCATCGTGGTTATCTAGGTCATGAAGATCTTTTCTGTATATTTCTTCTGTGTATTCTTGCCAACTCTTCTTAATATCTTCTGCTTCTATTAGGTCCATACGATTTATGTTCTTTATTGTCCTTTATCTAGGGCTAGGTAGACATTTTTACAAGTCCCTATGTAGAATGCTCTCATGTTTGGAACTAGGCCAATCGAGGTGTTCTCATTCCTTTTTGCCATTGATTACTCCTGAGATGGTTATGTTATCAGTTTCTACTATGAAGATATAAAGGAAGGATTCTTATATAAAAGGTAAGAGTTATTTCTTTCCTGGTAAGGAGAAAAGTTTTGTCAGAAGAATATAATTTTCTTTCTTAGCATATGGATAGCTGATGTGTGGCCATAATGTTTGTAACTGTGGCTACAATTCTTCCTGGAAATAGAAAATTTCCAGGAAATTGAAGGAATGGTCAATGGAATTGCAGAAATGCTGCTCCAGAGCCTTGATATCACTAAGTTACCTAATTAAACTTAGGATCAACCACTTCTAGACTCTTATTAACCAAATTCTAAGTGTCCTCATATTTTAATTCACTTTTAGAAGGTATTCTACTTTAAGCAGATAAAATATTTTAAACTAATACATTATACAAATATTATATGACTATAAGATGTGGTAAGTATCATCAATAAAAGTATGAATAGGAAGATAAGAGGTTACTCATAATAGGAGAGACATACATACACTAAATAATCAGAAAATCCTTCTTTAAAAAAGGTACACTAAATGTTAGGGCAGAACAAAAACTGTCCATATGTTGAGTATATCATGTGGACATTTTGTGAGGAAAGAGTGAAAGATTTCATATGAGAATGCTCTGAAGCAGTATAGAGATTGGTTATTAGTAGCAAGTATAAGGCCTGTGCACTTGGAGCATAAAAAAGAATAGGAGGAGGGAGGAAAAAAAGTTTAAAGGTAAGATTAGGAAAAGGTAAGATTAGGAAAAGGTAAGATTAAGAGTTTTGCTATTCATAATGAATGTATTCATCCTAGTGCAAATATGACTCTGGAAAGTCTGGTAGTAAAAGGCTGAGATTTATACAGTCAGATTTGTGTTTTTAATGTGTCATCTGTGATGAGAAAGTTTCTGGAGAAGGATTTAAAGTGGCTCTGGGGATGTTTGATTTAAGCCAACTGCATATGTTCAGGGAAGAGAGTAGCATAGTAGTGGTAATGGAAATACGTATATAAATTTGAGATATTTTAGCAAGAGCAAATCTTTATGATGGGCAGGATGTGGGGCCTGAAAGAAAGAGGAGAGTGTCAATTAAAAGTCTTAGATTTCCAACATGAGCCAGAGTTGATAAGTGACATTGACTTGGAAGGAAAAGTATTATGAGTTTCAAAATTTTATGACAAAATCTAAACAAAGATACAAAACATGCATTGGATACCAGATCCTGGGATTCAAAAGACTAATACAGGATTATGAAAAACATTTATGAGTGGTTAGCATACACAAGTGGAGAAGGCAATGGCACCCCACTCCAGTACTCTTGCCTGGAAAATCCCATAGATGGAGGAGCCTGGTGGGCTGCAGTCCATGGGGTCAAGAAGAGTCGGACACGACTGAGCGACTTCACTTTCACTTTTCACTTCCATGCATTGGAGGAGGAAATGGCAACCCACTCCAGCGTTCTTGCCTGGAGAATCCCAGGGATGGGGGAGCCTGGTGGGCTGCCGTCTATGGAGTCGCAGAGTCGGACATGACTTAAGTGACTTAGCAGCAGCAGCAGCAGCAGCATACACAAGGCACAGCTTTGCATATTTTATTATTTGGTGTTTATAATATTAATAATCATCAAAAGAATGAACAAAAGTTAACATAATGTGCATGTATAAATTCAGTTCTTAACCAGGAGACATTTGCATGGGGCTTAATTTTCTAAAGGAATTAGTTCATTAATAGATAGTTTGCTTCTATCTACCAAGATATAATGAATATTAGAGCATTGAAGAACCTCTTTATTTGAAGCCACTGGGATGACCTATTCAACTAGTATACATTCTGATAAATACCCTGGGATTCAGAGAGAGGAAGAACCTTAACTTACTCTTTGGGGTTATCTTGGACAAGGAAATGGCAACCCACTCCAGGACTCTTGCCTGGAAATTTCCATGGACAGAGGAGCCTGGTAGGCTACAGTCCATGGGGTTGCAGAGTCGGACACAACTGAGCGACTTCACCTTCACTTTCACTATTTCCTTCTTAATCACCCACAAGGACTACCACTCTTCTTGACAACCATCTTGAGTCTGCCATCTTCCATATATCTTTCTTCTTGATTATTCCCACTTAATGCTTTTCCATTTGTTTTTTTTCCCTGCTTGATTTTTAAAATTTGAATGAATCCAGCATGATCAAACACTCCACAGTTACAGTAAACCCTGCATCTAGGCGATCATTCTCTGGATTTAACCTGAATATTACGACTGGTGTCTCTCCATTTCTGCAGCATGATGGCTGAGTTTCTTGGTTTAACACTTGAGACATTTAGCAAAAATTATAATTTTTCTTTTTGTGTAAGCACCAGTCATGCTTAATCTTGCTTATTTTATGTATGCAATTTATATTTCTTTTATAATCTAGTTCAACAGTATTTAATGGATAACTGCTACATGCAAAGAACTACACCATGTTTTCCTGAAAGGTATGTAGTCTTTGGACTTCCCTGGTAGTTCAGACAGTAAAGCACCCCCCTGCAATGCAGGGGTTTCACTTCCTGGGTAAGGCAGATCCCCTGGAGAAGGGAATGGCAACCCACTCCAGTATACTTGCCTGAAGAATACCATGGACAGAGGAGCCTGACAGGCTACAGTTCATGGAGTCACAAAGAGACATGACTGAACAACTAACACACACATAGTCTTTACCAATTATGACTTATAATTAAGGACATTGTATCTTTATGTTTCTGTGTCAGTTCAGTTCAGTTCAGTCGCTCAGTGGTGTCTGACTCTTCATGACCCCATGAATCCCAGCACACCAGGCCTCCCTGTCCATCACCAACTCCCAGAGTTCACTCAAACTCACATCCATCGAGTCTGTGATGCCATCCAGCCATCTCATCCTCTGTCGTCCCCTTCTCCTCCTGGCCCCAATCCCTCCCAGAATCAAAGTCTTTTCCAATGAGTCAGCTCTTTGCATGAGGTGGTCAAAGTGTTGGAGTTTCAGCTTTAGCATCATTCCTTCCAAAGAACACCCAGGGCTGATCTCCTGTTTCTGTGTAGATATATATATATTTTTTTTTTCTAATTTTATTTTATTTTTAAACTTTACATAATTGTATTAGTTTTGCCAAATATTAAAATGAATCCGCCACAGGTATACATGTGTTCCCCATCCCGAACCCTCCTCCCTCCTCCCTCCCCATACCATCCCTCTGGGCCGTCCCAGTGCACCAGCCCCAAGCATCCAGCATCGTGCATCGAACCTGGACTGGCAACTCGTTTCCTACATGATATTTTACATGTTTCATTGCCATTCTCCCAAATCTTCCCACCCTCTCCCTCTCCCACAGAGTCCATAAGACTGTTCTATACATCAGTGTCTCTTTTGCTGTCTTGTACACCAGGTTATTGTTACCATCTTTCTAAATTCCATATATATGCGTTAGTATACTGTATTTCTGTTTTTCCTTCTGGCTTACTTCACTCTGTATAATAGGCT
>NW_011494950.1:4076448-4078278 GCF_000754665.1 Bison bison bison | reverse complement strand
CTAAAGAAACTAAAGACCTATATATAGAAAACTATAAAACACTGGTGAAAGAAATCAAAGAGGACACTAATAGATGGAGAAATATACCATGTTCATGGATTGGAAGAATCAATATAGTGAAAATGAGTATACTACCCAAAGCAATTTATAGATATATTTTTTTAATCTCTTGGTGTAAGGACTTATCTAACTCTTGTTAGCATTGCCTAAAGCCTTTAGCACCAAAATGAAACTTTTTTTTTTTAGTATATGTTGATCACTGCAGTTTAGATATGAGAAGAATGTGAAAATAACTAAGTAAAGAAGTCTGGAGATGCTTTTCCAGTCTAGGTATTAGCTATTAGAGGAAGTACATCCATTCTTTGTGCCTGGCCATTTGCAAGGTTAGTCATTTGGGCATTATGAAAAAAAAAAAAGCACAAGTAGATTTTTCAAACTATGCTTTTCATGCTGAAGCTTTGAAAACATTGTTTATCATAGTAAAAAAAAATATTAATCAACCTAATGTCTAACAATGTGGGTTAGGAAATATAGTATATATCTATTGAATTAAATACTTGACTGTTAGTAAAAGAATGATATGGGTATGGTTTTAATGTAATGATTAATATTTACACAGAAAGATAGTAACAAAATCTAGATAGATTATAATGCAAATTTTAAAGTTAATACTATAATTTTGATTTTATTAATATAAAATTTTGAAGTCACAAAGCAATATTCTAATTCTGCAGTCTAGACTTGTGCAAGCATTTTTCTTGTTTTTGTGTTTTTCAAATATTGTCTTAATAAAGGGGAATAATATGCATTATTGTAAGTCCCAATAGCCATTATTATAACTATGATACCAGAAACAATGCATACCATTGCTCAAAGTGAAAGTTCTAAGTGAGACAATGCAGATTTTACCACTGACACTGCCCAACACTGGGAAATTTCTTGATCACTCTGTGCCTCAGTTTCCTGTTTTCCTTTCTTTTAAATTTTACTTATTTTTTACTATGCCGGGTCTTTGTTGCTTTGCACAGGCTTTTTCTAGTTGCAAGTGGGGGCTTCTCATTGTGGCAACTTCTCTTGTAGTGGAGCATAGGTCCTAGGTGCTCATACTGAGTGATGCCGTGATGTGTGGGATTTTTCTGAACCAAGGCTCTATCTCATGTCCCCTGTGTTGGCAGGCAGATATATCTAACCACTGAACTATCTGGGAAACCCTCTTCTCTTTCTATTGAGGATAATGATAAGACCAATTTCAAGGTGATATGAGGTAACAGCACCTGGAATATGTGAATCATTACACAAGTGTTAGAAATAATTAAAAGTAAACAGACACATAAACGTCCATTGCATTTTATTCATAACTGTAATCTCTAATAACTCTCCACAACACACTTTGTCATACATAGTTCAGTTCAGTTGAGTCGCTCAGTCATGTCTGACTCTTTGCTACACCATGAATCACAGCACGCCAGGCCTTCCTGTCCATCAACAACTCCCGGAGTTCACTCAAACTCACGTTCATCGAATCAGTGATGCCATCCAGCCATCTCATCCTCTGTCCTCCCCTTCTCCTCCTGCCCCCAATACCTCCCAGCATCAGAGTCTTTTCCAATAAGTCAACTCTTCGCATTAGGTGGCCAAAGTACTGGACTTTCAGCTTCAGCATCATTCCTTCCAAAGAAATCCCAGGGCTGATCTCCTTCAGAATGGACTGGTTGGATCTCCTTGCAGTCCAAGGGACTCTCAAGAGTCTTCTCCAACACCACAGTTCAAAAGCATCAATTCTTCAGTGCTCAGCTCTCTTCACAGTCCAACTCTCACATCCATACATGA
>NW_011494950.1:4076113-4076348 GCF_000754665.1 Bison bison bison | reverse complement strand
ACACCACAGTTCAAAAGCATCAATTCTTCAGTGCTCAGCTCTCTTCACAGTCCAACTCTCACATCCATACATGACCACTGGAAAAACCATAGCCTTGACTAGACGGACCTTTGTTGGCAAAGTAATGTCTCTGCTTTTGAATATGCTATCTGGGCTGATCATAACTTTCCTTCCAAGGAGTAAGCATCTTTTAATTTCATGGCTGCAGTCACCATCTGCAGTGATTTTGGAGCCC
>NW_011494950.1:4073110-4075592 GCF_000754665.1 Bison bison bison | reverse complement strand
GGCATAGTCAATAAAGCAGAAATAGATGTTTTTCTGGAACTCTCTTGCTTTTTCCATGATCCAGCGGATGTTGGCAATTTGATCTCTCGTTCCTCTGCCTATAAGCATTAAACAAATGCTTTCTGACTGAAACCTGAAGATATATGTTTGTGTTTGTATCACTGCCTGTGCTGTGCTGTGCTTAGTTGCTCAGTCATATCCGACTCTTTGTGACACCATGGACTTAGCCTGCTGAGCTCCTTTGTCCATAGGGATTCTCCAGGCAAGAATACTAGAGTGGGTTGCCATGCCCTCCTCCAAGGGGTCTTCCCACCCCAGGGATCAAACCCAGGTCTCCCGCATTGCAGGCAGATTCTTTACCGTTTGAGCCACCAAGGAAGCCCATACTGCATCCTTACATACATGTGCTCATTGACTTAAGCATATCCTTTGATGTGTTCTTGTCATTTTATTCTACATAAGAATGTAGATGATTTTTACATGAGGTACTCTGAGGCTAAGTCCATTCTTATATATTCCAAATGGTAAACAAATCATGGAACATCTTTATTAATAATAAGCATTTTGAGTGAAAATAAGGAATGAACTGATCAAAAACTATTCCACTAAGACTCTTTAAAATGCTGATTAATCACTGAATGACTCCAATACTTAAAGTTAGTAAGGCCTAGAGTCTCTCTCTGGACTTCCCTGGTGGCTCAGACGCTACAGCGTCTGTAGATACATGTATTAGTAAAAACAAATGGTTTATAAATAAGGAAATATCTTTTTTGTCTATAAGCTTTTTTCATTTTCCCTTACATATTTTTGCTATTTCTATAATTGTCTGTTTCATTATTTTCTGGAATATATTTTATTAATTTAAATATTAAACTCATGTTTTACATGAGCCATAGTTTAATTGCAGTTACCAAATTGATAGAGATTATAGTTGTTTTGTACATAATATAATCTGGCATCAAAGCGATAATTAATGATAAAACATATTTGCTTTCACATGGTTGTTATAATTGTGATTCCTGGGAACCAAAACTGTATAATCCAGTATTAATATTGGACTTGAGACTTCATTATGAAAAATATATATCTGATATATATCTTGGGCTTCCCTAATGGCTCGGATGGTAAAGAGTCCATATGCAATGTAGGAGAGCTGGATTTGATCCCTGGGTCTGGAAGATCTCCTGGAGAAGCAAATGACTATCCACTCTAGTATTCTTAACTGGAGAATTCCATGGACAAAGACGTTGATCTTGTGGGGGGAAAAAAAGAGTGAAACATTTTTTTCCAGAAAAAAATTCTTTTCTATACATGTAATGCTCCTTTTATTCAATTACTTAAGTGACTACAGCTAGCCTTTTTTTCTTAATTTTCAGCATTATTGATAAACGTCTCCCAGGCTGTATAAATTCCCTGGTAGCTTAGTTGATAAAGAATCCACCTGCAATGCAGCAGACCACAGTTTCATTCCTGGGTCAACAAGATCCACTGGAAAAGGGATAGGCAACTGACTCCAGTATTCCTGGGCTTCCGTGGTGGCTCAGGTGGTAAAGAATTGCCTGCCATGGGTTCTATCCCTGGGTTGGGAAGATCCCCTGAGAAGGGAAAGACTTTCCACTCCAGTATTCTGGCCTGGAGAATTCCTGGGACTGTATAGTCCATGGGGTCACAAAGAGTCAGACACAACTGAGCAACTTTCACTAGCAAGCTGTATGATGCTGTTACTTAATTACTCTGGAATATGAGTATATGCAACAGTTTATTTCCCTCAAGATATCTATTAAACAATGTTTATTTGTTAATAGCTCTGACAGATTATAAACCTCATAGAAAGAATAGATGTGACCTAATTTCCTTTTCACCCAGGAATATTTAATAACTATAAAATATGCAAAATTATATGTATATATGTTCATATATATGTTCCGTTCAGTTCATTTCAGTTGCTCAGTCATGTCCAACTCTTTGACCCCATGGACTGCAGCACGCCAGGCCTCCCTGTCCATCACCAACTCCTGGAGTTTACTCAAACTCATGTCCATTGAGTCAGTGAGCCATTGAGTCGGTGAATCCATTGAGTGAGCCATCCAACTATCTCATCCTCTGTTGTCCCCTTCTCTTCTCGCCTTCTATCTTTCCCAGCATCAGGGTCTTTTCCAATGAGTCAGGTCTTCATATCAGGTAGTCAAATTATTGGAGTTTCAGCTTCAACATCAGTCGTTCTAAAGAATATTCAGGACTGATTTCCTTTAGGATGGACTGGTTGGATCTCCTTGCTTGTCCAAGGGACTCTCAAGAGTCTTCTCCAACACCACAGTTCAAAAGCATCAATTTTTCAGCGCTCACCTTTCTTTACAGTAAAACTCTCATATCTGTACATGACTACTGGAAAAAACCATAGCCTTGACTAGACGGCCCTTTGTTGGCAAAGTAATGTCTCTGCTTTTGAATATGCTATCTAGGTTGGTCACAACTTTCCTTC
>NW_011494950.1:4056631-4072966 GCF_000754665.1 Bison bison bison | reverse complement strand
CAAGAAAATAAAGTCTGACACTGTTTCCCCATCTATTTCCCATGAAGTAATGGGACCAGATGCCATGATCTTCGTTTTCTGAATGTTGAGCTTTAAGCCAACTTTTTCACTCTCCACTTTCCATTTCATCAAGAGGCTCTTTAGTTCCTCTTCACTTTCTGCCATAAGGGTGGTATCATCTGCATATCTGAGGTTATTGATATTTCCCCCGGCAATCTTGATTCCAGCTTGTGCTTCATCCAGCCCAGCAATTCTCATGATGAACTCTGCATATAAGTTAAATAAGCAGGGTGACAATATACAGCCTTGATGCAGTCCTTTTCCTATTTGGAACTAGTCTGTTCCATGTCCAGTTCTAACTGTTGCTTCCTGACCTGCATACAAATTTCTCAAGAGGCAGATCAGGTGGTCCAGTATTGTATCTACATGTTTATGTATGAATGTATATATCTGTGTATATGTAATATGTTTAACTTGGGGCTTACCAAATTCTTTGTGATTTCTTTATTTCATCCTATTAGTCTCTTTATCTATCTCTCTATCAATATCATCCTTTAAAAATTAATATAATGTGTGTTTATTTTACACAGTACAATTTCCCCAGATTGTGGATTCCCTATTCCCTGCTTCCCAAATCTGGTTCATAATGCTTCCCTTCAGATTTGTGTACTGTGCTCCATTGTCTGTTCGTGTTGACTGCTATAGAGATTTTTCAGTTATAGCTTTATGACATGCAATTTTTATTTTCTAAAGAGTTTAATGTTTAATCCATATGTGGCTACTTGAAAAACCATAGCTTGGACTAGACAGACCTTTGTTGGCTAAGTATTGTCTCTACTTTTTAATATGCTGTCTAGGTTGGTCATAGCTTTTCTTCCAAGGAGAAAGCATCTTTTAATTTCATGGCTACAGTCACCATCTGCAGCGATTTTGGAGCCCCCCAAAATAAAGTCTGCCACTGTTTTCATTGCTTCCCCATCTATTTGCCATGAAGTGATGGGACCAGATGCCATGATCTTCATTTTCTGAATGTTGACTTTTAAGCCAACTTTTCACTCTCCTCTTTTACTGATGCTGGGAAAGATTAAAGGCAAGAGGAGAAGGGGACAACAGAGGATCAGATGGTTGGATGACATCACTGACTCAGTAGACATGAGTTTGATTAAGCTCTGGGAGTTGGTGATGGACAGGGAGGACTGGCCTTCTGCAGTCCATGGGGTCACAAAGGTTCAGACATGACTGAGTAACTGAACTGAATTGGACTGAATGGTTAATATTATTTTGCTTTAAGTTTCATAAAAAGGAGTTTTACTATACACAGGTATGATGTTTAATTTTTTGTGTCAACGTGACTAGGGCATAAGGTATCCAGATATTTGATCAAACATTATTCTGGATGACTCTCTGAGAGTGTTTTTGGATGAGAGTAACAGTTAAATTGGGTTAACAGAGTAAACCAGATTGTGTGTGTATGTGTGTGTGTGCTCAGTTGTGTCCAACTCTTTGATACCCCATAGACTGCAGCCTACCAGGCTCCTCAGTCCATGGAATTTTCTAGGCAAGAATACTGAACAAGGTTTCCATTTCCTCCTCCAGGGTATCTTCCTGTCCCAGAGATCCAACCCACTTCTGTGTCTCTTGCATTGACAGATGGATTCTTCACCACCGAGCCACTTTTTCTGTGTTTCAGCAGCTTCAGGTCTCCAGACTCAAAAAGAGACATTGACTTGAAGTCTTGGACTTGCTGGTTTCCATAGTTGCATAAGCCAAATCCTTACAATAAATAATAAATATACTAAATTATGTGTATATATATATAAATTTATATTTCTCTTCAAAAAGTATTGAAAAAATCCATCCTATTGGTGTTTTTTTTTGTTTTTTTTTTTCCTGGATAATCCCAGGGACAGGGGAGCCTGGTGGGCTGCCATCTACGGGATCACACAGAGTTGAAAACGACTAAAGTGACTTAGCAGCAGCAGCAGCAGCCCTAAAGCAGCAAGTTTCTGCCAATTTGTTTTTTTCTCTCAATATTTTGTCTATGTTATGATTATTGTTGTATATGGTTGCAACTCAATAATTATTGTAATAGTTGTCTACTATTTCATTCTGTCAATATAACTAAATTAAAATGCATATTCTTTTATCAGAACATTTGAATTTCTCCCTTTATTGTTTTGCTGTTATAATAGTTTTAGTACTTTGTGTATCATACTTATGCAGGACACTGTCTATGGTATACACCTTGAAATTGAATTCCTCATTTGTAAAGTTTATGCATGTTTGGCTTTTCAGAAAAGTGCCTAATTAGTTTCCAAGGGTAACACTTATTTATATGGCAATAAACAGTATATAGGATTCCCATTGGCACACCTTTTCATCCATGTTTGAAAAAATATACTATTTGTATTTAACAAATATCAGTTCAGTTCAGTCGCTCAGTCATGTCCAACTCTTTGCGACCCCATGAATCGCAGTGCGCAAGGCCTCCCTGTTCATCACCAACTCCCAGAGTTTACCCAAACTCATGTCCATTGAGTCAGTGATGCCATCCAGCCATCTCATCCTCTGTCATCCCCTTCTCCTCCTGCCCCAAATCCCTCCCAGTATCAGGGTCTTTTCCAATGAGTCAACTCTTCGCATGAGGTGGCCTAATATTGGAGTTTCAGCTTCAGCATCAGTCCGTCCAATGAACACCCAGGACTGATCTCCTTTAGGATGGACTGGTTGGATCTCCTTGCAGTCCAAGGGACTCTCAAGAGTCTTCTCCAACACCACAGTTCAAAAGCATCAGTTCTTCGGCACTCAGCTTTCTTCAAAGTCCAACTCTCACATCCATACATGACTACTGGAAAAACCATAGCCTTGACTAGATGAACCTTTGTTGGCAAAGGAATGTCTGCTTTTTAACATGTTATCTATGTTGGTCATAACTTTTCTTCCAAGGAGCAAGCGTGTTTTTATTTCATTGCTGCAGTCACCATCTGCAGTGATTTTGGAGCCCCCCAAAATAAAGTCTGACACTGTTTCCACTGTTTCCCCATCTATTTCCCATGAAGTGATGGGACCAAATATAGTGAGTATAAAATGTTTTCATTGTAATTCCAACTCACATTTCTCTGATTATTAGTAGATTTGAACATATTTCCATTGTTGATTTATATGCCTTGTATACCTTTCATCTTCTATAAAATGCTACACATTACTTTCAGTCATTTTTCTGTTGAGATGTCTGGCTTTATATTTTTTGCATTGATTTGTTAATGTAATCAGTCAACAGATATTTATTGATCCTATACTACTTGCCAGACACTCTTCTCATTACTGGAACACAATATGAAAGAAAATATGCAAAAATGCCTCCTTCATAGATGGTACATTTAGTGAAGGATTATAGACAATACACAAATGTGTGAACCAGTAGTAATTAGAAGATGATAATTGTTATGAAGAAATACAAAACAAAGAAGTTATTCAGAGAGTGAAGGAAGTATTTATAATATGCAGACTTAAAATTTTTATGCTGCCTTTAAGATAAAAAACATTATTATTGTAAAACTGTACTTTCTATCCAAAGGTTATACATTTTGTGTCTTAAGAAGTTCTTTAGATATTTTTTTCCAATTTCTGCTAATCCTTTTTTTTAACTTTTTAATTCTGCATTTAAATAATATATTTGAAATTAATTTATTGTTCTGGGGTATGAATAAGACACTTATTTTTCTTCTCCAAATAGATAACTAGTTGTCAACTTACTGAAAATTATTTTCTGCTTCCTCTATCCTTGTTTTTGTGATTTTTGTTAGTGTCTACTTGTGAATTTGTTTCTTCTTATGCTGGTATTTATATCTCTACTTTGATAGCTATCAATTTATAAGAAGTTGCTGCCTCTTATGGCATTTCCCTCACCTTATCCATTTCTACTTTTGGGAAGCCTTGACTGTTCTTGGATCTTTGAATTTCCATGCAGGTTTTTGAATCAGTTTGCTGACTTTCACCTAAATCCCTGTTGAGATTCTCATTGCAACTACTCTGAGTTTTTGATCCATTTTTACAGAATTTAATGTAATTATGACCTAGTCTTCCTCTTTATGTTTATGGTAAGTTTTCCTATTTGTGTGCATTTCCTTTGGTGTCTATTAAAAAAGTTTCTTAATTTTTTACACAAAGTTCTCTTCATGTTTATAAATTCTATGTCTAAACAATTGATATTTTAGTTTTTGTTGCCCTTAATTTTTCTTAATATACAAAAGAATAATTGATTTTTATCAGCTTTCTTAAATCTAGTCATTCTGCTAAATTTTCTTAATATGTATAAAGAGATCTCCATAAAGTTTTATTATTCTCTATGAACTGTGGTGTTGGACAAGACTCTTGAGAGTTCCTTGGACTGCAAGGAGATCCAACCAGTCCAATCTAAAGCAGATCAGTCCTGGGTGTTCATTGGAAGCACTGATGTTGAAGCTAAAACTCCAACACTTTGGCCACCTGATGCGAAGAGCTGACTCATTTGAAAAGACCCTGATGCTGGGAAAGATTGAAGGCAGGAAGAGAAGGGGACAACAGAGAATGAGGTGGTTGGATGGCATCACTGACTCAATGGACATGGGTTTGGGTAGTCTCCAGGAGTTGGTATTGGACAGGGAGGCCTGGGGTCGCAAAGAGTTGGACATGACAGCGGTTGAACTGATGCAGTCAACTGTATCATATCCATGATTAGTTTCAAATACTCTTTGACAATCATATCTTATTTTTTCTTGTCTTCTTGTACTTATTAGGACATCAAGAACCATGTGGTTTATTCATTATTGTATATACAAATATTTATTCACATTTGCATTATGAGTTTCTCTTTGGTGAATGATATTTTCTTGGAATAAGCTCTATAATTTCTGAATATACAAAATAAGAAATTATTGACAATATACTGCAGCTATTTGTTTCATTGTCTTGATCAGAAACTCAAATAGAATGCTTTATCTATTTGTGACATTCTCTTTCTAGTTTATCAAAAGTTTTTTTAATATAAACAAATGTTGAATTTCATCATATGCTTCTTTCTGCTGCTAAGTTGCTTCAGTCATGTCCGACTCTGTGTGACCCCAGAGATTACAGCCCACCAGGCTCCCCCATCCCTGGGATTCTCCAGGCAAGAACACTGGAGTGGGTTGCCATTTCTTTCTCCAATGCATGAAAGTGAAAAGTGAAAGTGAAGTCGCTCAGTCGTGTCCGACTCTTAGCGACCCCATGGACTGCAGCCTACCAGGCTCCTCCGTCCATGGGATTTTCCAGGCAAGAGTACTGGAGTGGGGTGCCATTGCCTTCTCCAATGTTTCTTTCTACAAATATCAAATATTTATATTATTTTACCCTTCAATAACTTACATTTTTAATTATACTGATTGATACCCTAAAATGTTCAATCATATAATAATTACATCATGCAAATTGCTGGAATGACTTTGCTACCATATTGTTGAAATTGTTTACATCTATTTTCATGAGTAATATGGATTATGATTTTTATTTTAATTTTTCTTAATCTGTTTTCTAATCATAAACCTTGGAATCCTATACCTCTGATTGTTCATTTTACATGCTGTATTTGTCCAACGTGGCAGAACAGAGACGATTGGAAAATATCAAATATCCAATACCCAAGTTCATTCCACCTCTTTGAAATGTGTCCCATTCTTATAAGGTTTTAGATCAGTTCTCTAATTTATCATGAAATATAAGAGCCTTTACTTACATAGCAGACCCGGCCCTCTGTTACCTTGCTTCCTCTGGTTCTCTTAGAAATCTATTTTTTAATCATCTTGTTATTATAATTTTTTAAAAAACTGGCACACAATTTAAATTTTTCTAGAGATACCAACTCCAGTGTTTTGCCTGGAGAATCCCAGGAACGGGGAAGCCTGGTGGGCTGCCGTCTATGGGGTCGCACAGAGTCGGACACGACTGAAGAGACTTAGCAGCAGCAGCGCAATACCAAATAAAGTCTTGCCTATTTTGCCCTGATTTTTAATAGAGTACAAATATTAATTTCAATCAGCAAATTATACAACATACTTACATTTAAAGTAAATTCACAATATAAATACATTTATAATTTATATTTATATTTTTAAATGTTCGATTCTGTTCTTTTACTATTAAACAGAAATGAATATTGGTATGCTATATTGGAAAGGAAAATAAGTAAAAAATAAACATTTAGGAAAATTTATAAAATTTGTAACATTTATTACTGGTTTTAGGGAAAACAGGTCTTATAGAAAAAGCATTTAAAAGCACTGTTAATAGAAGATAGTCAAAACATATATCTTTGGAAGGATGATACGAATCAGTGGAAAAATGGTATAGTATTTGGAAGTGGGGAGTCAAGATGCCCTGGAGAAGAAAATAGCAACTCACTCCAGTATTCTTGCCTGGGAAATCCCATGGAAAAAAGAGCCTGGTGAGCTACAGTCCATGGGGTCTCAAAGAGTTGGACAAAACTTAGTGATTGAGCATGCACGCATATGCATGTATATACCTTTAATATAAGTTATGTCCAAATTAGGATCAGAATATAATATGTTTGAGTTTTATAAGAATATAGTGCTTCTGGTTATTGTTTTCCTTCTTTGTTTTCTTTTTTTTTTAGAATAACTCAACACTTAATTTTAATAAAAATCCAGGTTTCGATAGATGTGTGGTTGAATTCTCAGGAATTTGAATTAGTCTGGTGTTGTGACTGCCAAAAATATACTGAAGTGATGTACTCTGCATATGGTGTTGAATGATTCTGCAGTATTCATTTAGGAGTTTACTTTTACCATTACTTAAACAGATATGTATGAACTAAGAGCTGTTTATCATTTCAATAGATATTGTACCCAAATGCTTCATAATCAAGCATTCATATTATGAATTGCTGTTGATAAATGCTTTATAGATGATGTAAGATAAAATTGTACATCAACAAAGCTGAGATCATTGACTTATTGATTCAATGTCCCTTGCTAAAATTACCAAGCTAAATATGATGTCAGCACTGAGACCTAACAGGAATGAATACTATTATTCTTTGTCACTATGCTTTTAATTTGAACAGATACTTTTAATTTAGTGTGTATTTTCTTTCTTGTTCACTGCCAATACTTCAGAGGTGTCAGTAAATCAAAATATAAAGCATGAAAGGTGTAACTTATGTCTCTTTTTAGTCTATGTATATTTATTGTTTGCTTTCTTCATTGCAATACATTGACAAGACTCCAGTAATAATGGATAATCCATATTACACGTGTACATTTATATTTTATGTAAAATCATTAGCAAGACTTTTGAATACAGAAAGGCACAGAATTTAATGGCAGATGAGTAACTGATAGATGCTTCTATTCTTCCCCAGAGTCTATTTGGAAGCGTTCTATACCAGTGTTATAATGATGTTCACTATTTTGGTAGATATAATTACTTCTGATTCATTAATATTTAATCTTTAATGTAAGGCCGTTTCTCTGGATCTTTATAATGCTTAAAGACAAAATAAACAGTGAGCTATGCAGAGAAGTAAGGGAGTATCTGGGAACTTGATAGTCTACTCATTTCAACTCTCTTTACTTAAGCTTGTACACTAGAATAAAGCAGGATCATTAGTATCAAAAACTCATACTTTTCAAGGTATTTTTAGGATAGGAAAGACAAGCAAATTTCTAGGCCTAGAATGGCAAAATTACTTTAATATGCAGGCAAATTTTGTTTGTTTGGATGTGTGATTCTTATAAAGATTAATATAGATTGATACAGAATTGTGCTATTGGTATGAGCTGTTTTAATTAAAATGCACAAATGTTTTCAAAGGGTTTTGAGTAAACTTTTAGAAACTAGTATATCAATAAAAATGAAAAATTTTTGAATAAATAGTGATTAAATGAAATTAGCACATACCATTATTTATTTTAAAGCAACACTTTTTTGGCTTCTGAATTTAATCAACAAAAACAGTATATACTTTTCTTTAGCAGAAAGAGAAATATGTCATAAGCTGATATCTTTCTTATGATCATCTAAATTGGATTATTAAAAACAATAATTGAATATCTAATATTTAGCTACTCATCCTTATATTATTATATAACTAAGTCGTGTCTGATTCTTTGTGACCCCATAGACTTAGCCCACCAGGTTCCTCTGTCCTTGGAATTCTCCAGGCGAGAATATTGGAGTGGGTTGCCATTCTCTTCTCCAGGGGATCTTCCCAACCCAGGAATCGAACCCTGGTATCCTGAATTTCAGACAGATCCTTTACCATCTGAGCTACCAGGGAAACAAAATAAGAGTAAAAGAACCACTTTTACCACAAAACCACAAAAGAAGTATAAAATAATTTATATTTAGGTCATTTCCTTTTATATTACATATGCAATACAAAACAAATTTCACATCTGAAGATACAGAAGAATCAAAAGTGAATTGTTTAAACTGTTCACACGCACATTTCCACATGTCTCTACAAAGGTCACCATTCCTAACAATTAGTTTCTTACACTTGAAGTGGTTTTTTAAAACATTTTTTCAATTACGATGAGAATTCTTGGTATGTGTTATAAATCTAATATTTTAAGAGCTACAAAATATCTCTGAGTGGTCTTTCATTATTTTTTCTATTTTATTTCCATTGAAGAATACATAAGTAGTATTTCATTTATTTATTAATTTTTTGGTTGTAAAAATGCTGTATGACTCTTCTTGAGATTTATCATTGAGTTCAAATGCAGTATTTCATTAGGTAAATTACTAGAAAAGGTTTATTTGGTTCAGAGATGTGTTCATTTAAAATTATAAGCAATATCAAATTATACTTTCAAAAGACTGAATTAGGTTACAGTTGTTGAGATATTGTATATAAGTGATTGTTGCTCTACACAGTATTCTAATATTTTGTGTGTTCACGTGTGTATGTGTGTTTATCTAATGGGACATAATGATTTTGTATTGTCTTTTAAAATTCATTTGTTTAAATTATAGTGAAGTCGAACATTGACTTGACATATACTCTTACTTCTATATTTGGTTGTTATTTTTATATTTGAAGCTCTGTCTGTGGTTATTTTTCATCTTTATATAAGAAATCAATATTTTTTCTTTATCATTTCTGAAACATGTTTGTGTTTTGGAGGCTATTTCCCACTTAAGTATTTTTTAAATGATTATATTTATTTCTAAGACTTTTATCATTTTTGCTTTTAACATTTTTTGTTAGAATCATTTTTACCCATGTGAAGGGATTGGAATGTTTTAGTCTATTTATTCAATAATTTATTTATATCACTATATAACATCATTTATTTACATTAGTATTATAATTTGGGTTGTAATCAATATTATTTAATTTGTTGCTCAAATTTTTCTAGCTTTGGCTCTTGGGAGCTCTTTAAGTTCGGTCTTGTATTTCTTCCTCTTTTGATATTATTTGTGTGTGTGTGCGCGTGTGTTTATAGCAGTTTTCTGCATTTTTTTTTCACTACAAGATGTTCCAGACTCATCTTTGAAATTATCTTAGTCCCAGGATCAGCCATTCCTCCAAGGAACTCTGGCTTCCTTTATTTGGAGAATACTATCAGAAACTAAGATCTGGGGGCAACATAATATTAAAAATGGATTTAAAACAAATTTTAGAAGAAAAATGCTAAAATATAATTATCTTAAAGAAATCAGTTCAGTTCAGTTCAGTCACTCAGTTGTGTTCAACTCTTTGTGACCTCATGGACAGCAGCATGCCAGGCTTCCCAGTTCATTACCAACTCCCGGAGCTGGCTGAAACTCATGTCCTTTGAATCGATGATGCCATCCAACTATCTCATCCTCTGCTGTCCCCTTCTCCTCCTACATTCAATCTTTCCCAGCATCAGGGTCTTTTCTAATGAGTCACCATCAGATGGCCAAAGCTTCAGCTTCAGCATGCATCAGTCCTTCCAATGAATATTGAGGATTATTTTATAGGACACAGCTTAGCTGACAACTAGATCATGTTATTGCCTTACTCTGAGTTAACATACTTAATTTTAAGTACAAAAATAATAATGTTGATACTTTACTAACGAAGAGTGATATTTGACCTAATAATTGTCATTTATTATTGCATTTTTAAACATATAAAATGAGCAAAATAGCTACTGTTAAACCAGTTTTCTTATTAAAAATAATTATAAAATTTAAATTAATAAACATGATCAAGAAAAAATAAACAATGCAATAACCTTGCTTTACTCTATACAATAGTAAAATGAATGTTTACACAAATAATTAATAAGCTACTATGGACAAAATACCCATGTACAATTTTTTACACATAAAAATAAAGTATTATTATTATATTTAAAGCATCCTGCATGACATACTGCTATTGTTGATGTACTATATATATTACCCAAGTAGTCCCTGAAATTTTATTAATGTTAGAGTATCCATATGCATATTGACTATGTTTTCTCATTTGATTTCTCTCTCGCTATATTTATGGAAGCCTTAGATTTAAATTTACATTCCTCAGCTCTTTATTCTACTGGTAATTTGTCAAACATTTGATACAAATATGTTGAATCAGCTTATTTACAAGAAGACTTTCTTCATCTCCTCTTAGAAAATTTCTCTATTTATGTATGCACATACAAGCAACCTTATAGTAAGGGTATAAATAAAATATATAATCTTCTTGATAGTATGAAGACTGAGCAATTTCATAATGAAACTCAACCAAAATCAATTATCAATTTGAATATTTTAGAGAAAAATATTCATGTGTCATTTTTCCTTCACCTTTGAGTTTCCCTTTAAGTTTGCAAAATATTTTCTAAGCTTTACACTGTACTTAATTTTACAGTTATGGAAAAAGGTGCTGTGGCATATGTAAATATAGAGTAATTTCACTGAGGTCTTATTTTTTTTATTTATGAAAAAAATCAAAATTAAATACTTCCCTGAAATTACTACGGGCTTCCCAGGTGGCACTAGTGGTAAAGAACCCACCTGCCAATGCAGGAGACACAGGAGACAGATTCAATTCCTGGGTTGGGAAGATTCCCTGGAGGAGGGCATGGCAACTCAGTCCAGTATTCTTGACTGGAGAATCCTATGATCAGAGGAGCCTGGCAGGCTGCAGTCCTTAGGGTCGCAAAGAGTTGGATATGACTGAGGCGACCTAGCACTCACCCACCTGAAATTACTTCTCCCTCTGTATCTCTTCTCCCTTAAAGGAACTTTGTAAAAATGTAGTATTATTTTAATTCCCTACGTTCAACTATTCAATTATTTAATATAACACATATACTGTGTATTTTGCTAGATTTAAATTAATGCCCAGAAATGCTCTGGAACATTACTGAGCCAAAGGTAAGTGAAAGTCGCTCAGTCGTGCCGACTCTTTGCGGCCCCATGGACTATACAGTCCACGGAACTCTCCAGGCCAGAATACTGGAGTGGGTAGCCTTTCCCTTCTCCAGGGGATCGTCCCAACCCAGGGATTGAACTCAGGTCTCCCATATTGCTGGCGGATTCTTTACCAGCTGAGCCACAAGGGAAGCGTGAGCCAAAGTTAACCTAGGAACAAAAACCAGATTTAATATTTCCATTGTCCATTTTTACAGGGAGCTTTGGAACACTGAGTAGATTGCCATGAATGCAATCAACTGTCTTCTAACTGTTCTCTTCTGGAGTCACTCTTATCATTCATTATGCCCACCAATCTTGTAATAATGAGTTAACTTAAGAAGTTAATACTGATTTAACTATGATAAAATGTGACTTAATCAGAGTTATTCGTGGAAAAGAAGTTCCAAGAAAGATATTGGTTGACTCAGGAAACTTTGCAAATTTTGCAAAAATATCAAGAAAATCTCCTGAGGTTTTGGGGAAATAACAAGCAGTAATTTTATTAAAATATAAATTTATCAAGCTGGTAATTGATAACAGTGATATGTAATTGATCAATCTCCCTATAGGTAATAAGATTTAGTGTTTTATATATATATATATATATATTTTTTTTTAAGTAGGGCATGGAAGAGTCTATCAAAATTGTGAAGCACCTAATGGTATACATCTCATATTTAAAAGGATTTATTAATTGTTAATAGGCTGCAACGCACTGAGAAACTCTGAAATTCCTTTGTTTTATTTTTCTCTCATTCCAAAACTATTTTGTCTTTAATTCCAAAATTTAAATAACTGTCTAAAGGTAGCTTGCCTTGCAAAATTAATCTGAAACTGTATGCTGTCATATCGTTGGTGGTATGGCATACAAGTTATGTGATAGATAACCTCTACCATACATGACATAAATAAGCATTTATAATAATCAATACAGTGCAAAAAAAAAGCACTCTAAGCATATCAAGGTCAATGCTTTACACAGTTCTAATAAGTAGTAATAATAACATTGTAAGCAGGCAGGAAAATCCTTCTTTGAAATTGTAAAATTGGTATGGGCAGGAGGACTTACACCTATGCTGTGCTTTTAAGCATAAGGGACATTGGCATAGAGTTGAACTAGGTAAATGGAGTCCCTTTAGCTTTGGATAATGTAGCTGGAGAATTTAATTTGGAGTCTGCAGTCTTCAGCATGGTAATTCACATGACAGGCTCTATAGGGAGAGTCAAACTTGGCAGTGATCACTAGTGTTTTTCAGGGCTTTCATGGTATAAGATGGTCATTATAGATCACTGTTTCTTTAACAGTATTTAAGGGGTAGGTGTGTTTAGCAGTTCAGGTGTAAACACAGTAACAAGTTGTAAAAAAAAAATATATTTTTGAGTCAGACATTTTAACAAGTCTACAAAAAGGAACAATGCCAAAGGGAAGAATCAAGAGCACTGGCTGGCCCTGGAGGAAAAAACGGAGTCCGGAGCCAAGAAATCTTGCTTATGATGCCTGCAAGGGTACAGAAAGGTCTTGGACAGCCTTTTCTGGAGTTATCTATGCTGAATCAGCTTTTTCCTAATTAGATTGTATATTTCACTGGCAGTGGCCAAGTCAAAGTCAGTTCTGATGGACTCAAAGTTAAGCATACTCAAAGCAAATTCTGATGTTGATTAGAAAGTCTATGCACTTTCTATTTATTGTAGGGCTTTTCCACAAAAGAACTGATCATGTTTTTAGAGGGTTAACATATGCAGTTTTCTATTCTGAAGGCCTTCTTAAAATATACAACACGAAAAGAAAAATAAACTTCCTGTATCCTTCTGTTTACTTAAAACACTATTTTACATTTAGAGTCTATTTGAAACATAGAACACAAGTATTGATCTAAAAACACATATGTTGCACATCTATGTGATACAATACCATTAAGAAATAAATCTTAACACAACCTACTGAAGTGTAGCGAGATGGATGCATCTCAAATATATTGAGCTAAATGAAAGAATTTATACCTAAATGGTTGTATATGTTGTTTCCTTTTACATTTTTGAAAACACAAACTTATAAAGGACAGAAAATAGATGAATTGTACCCAGAGTCTAAGGATAGGAGCATGAGCTATTAGTGGTGATAGAAATGTATGTGCAAAAACTCATAGAACTATGCATCTGAACCGGGTAAATTATATTACCTATAAATTATACTTTAATAGATTATATCAAGTACTCTTCATTACAGTCAGTTAAAGAGTTATAAAAAATTCACAATATATGTTTAATATTGCAAGTATGAAATATGCTTTTGTTTAATACAAGGAGATCATAAAAGAGACCAAAGATGGGAGGTTTAAAGCTTTGAATTCCAAATTAGGAATTCTTACCAGGAAAATTGCAAGGACAGAGGAGCCGGGCGGGCTACAGTCCATGGGGTCGCAAAGAATAGGAGATGACTGAGCAAGCACAAACCAAAAAAAAAAATATTAACAGATTAAAGATGTAAAATGTTTAAATGAGGGCTTCCCAGGTGGTCTGGTGGTTTAGAATCTGCTTTGCATGCAAGGGACACTGGTTCAGTCCCTGGCCTCAGAATCACACACCACAGAGCAACTAAGCCTGTGCACCACGACTACTGAAGCCCAGGAGCCTAGAACCTGTGCTCCGCTAGAGAAGCCGCTGCAATGAGAGACTCATGCTCTACATCCAAGACTAGGCCCGCTCACTAAAGCTAGAGAAAGCCCTCACTCAGAAGCAAATACCCACTACAGCCAATAAATAAATAAATATTTTTAAAAATGTTTAAATGAGAATTAGCATTAAAAAGTAGTCACCCTTGAGACTCCAAAAATCCTCTATTAGGTTGTTTTGAATCAATAAAACATGATTAATATAATATCAGCCACTTTTTTTGATTACACATTTGGGTACTGGCTATTTAGTTTAAAAGATTAGGGGAAAAGTCACCCTTTCATCATCAGCTTATTGTCTAAGCAGTGTTTTGAGTCTTTTAAAATGTAATTTTCTGATATATCTTTTCATCCAGATCAAAATGAAACTTTTCTATTATAAATTTAAACTTTATTTATAAAGTCTAAACATGAGGTATTCTTTGTTTTTATTTTTACTTATAAGAAAATAACGTAAAGAATTAAAACCCTAATTTAATTCTGTGATGTGTCAAGTGTCCAGTCACTGTACAAGCTAGGGATCAAGATGTCACCCAAATGATTGTAAATAGATCCCTGCTTTGTGCTGGGAATATTGACAAATGAAAATAATTCACAGTGATCACATATATAATAATAGCCTCTTGAAGGAGAACAAATGAAACAAAACATCTATTGACACATTTCTTAGACAGTTCTGTAAGGTTCACACCAGGGCAATCTTCATATTATTGAAAATAAAAATGTTGGAGAAGAATTATTTTGTCCAAGGATGAATCAGAGTTTATGTTTTTCATGATTTCAAAATGTTTTCTATTCATGATTACACAATTATGTTTTTTAAAACCAAATGAACCACATCCTTACACCATCATATAGTTGTTGTGGTTTAGTCGCTAAGTCACGTCTGACTCTGTGACCCCATGGACCACAGCACACCAGGCTTCCCTGTCCTTCACTGTCTCCCGGAATTTGCTCATACTCATGTCCATTGAGTCGGTGATGCCATCCAACCATCTCATCCCTTGTAGCCCCTTTTTCTTCCTGCCTTCAATCTTTCCCAGCATCAGGGTCTTTTCCAATAAGTCAACTATTCACATCAGGTGCCCAAAGTATTGGAGCTTTAGCTTCAGCATCAGTCCTTCCAATTAATATTCACAGTTGATTTCCTTTAGGATGGACTGGGTTGATATCCTTATAGACCAAGGGACTCTCATGAATATTCTCCAGCACCACAATTTGAAATCATCAATTCTGAGGTTCAGCCTCAGCCTCAAGCTCAGGCTCCTTTATGGTCCACCTCTCACACAGTATAAAAGCCATAGCTTTGTTCATAATTGTGCTTCCTAAGTCCCATCCTTCATCCTCCAGGATGTCTGGCTCTAGGTCAGTGACCACATCATTGTGGTTATCTGGGTCATTAAGACCTTTTTTGTATAGTTCTTCTGCATATTCTTGCCACCTTATCTTAATCTTCTGTTTGTCTTTACCCTTTCTGTTTTTATGGTGCCCATCCTTACAGGAAATCTTCCCTTGATATCTCTAATTTTCTTGAAGAGATCTTTAGTCTTTCCTATTCTGTTGTTTTCCTCTATTTCTTTGCATTGTTCACTTAAGAAGGCTTTCTTATTTCTCCTTACTATTCTCCGGAACTCTGCGTTCAATTGGGTATATCTTTCCTTTTCTCCCTTTCCTTTCATTTCTCCTCTTTTCTCAGCTATGTATGAAGCCTCCCCAGACAACCATTTTACTCGCTTGCATTTCTTTTTATTTGGTCACTGTCTCCTGTACAATCTTACAAACCTCTGTCCATAGTTTTCAGGCATTCTGTCTACCAGATCTAATACCTTGAATCTATTGTCACCTCCACTGTGTATTCACAAAGGATTTTATTTAGGTCATGCTTGAGTGGCCTAGTGTTTTTCCCTACTTTCTTCAATTGAAGCCTGAACTTTGCAATAAGGAGCTTATGATCTGAGCCACAGTCAGCTCCAGGTTTTGTTTTACTATACCATCATATATCTATTTACATATATGTTTCATTTCAATAAAGAATATAAAACATTGTTTGTTTGTTTGTTTGTTTTATTTATTTATTTATTTATTTTTAAATTTTATTTTATTTTTAAACTTTACATAATTGTATTAGTTTTGCCAAATATCAAAATGAATCCGCCACAGGCATACATGTGTTCCCCAGCCTGAACCCTCCTCCCTCCTCCCTCCCCACACCATCCCTCTGGGTCGTCCCAGTGCTCCAGCCCCA